>NC_056725.1:627492623-627675123 GCF_019279795.1 Protopterus annectens | reverse complement strand
TAGTGACACATTCCCAGCAGATGGCTAGTCTTCTTCTATTGGCATATAATTATTTGTGCTTTATGCTTTACTCATTACATGTTGAGGGAATAAATGGTTGACTGCTCTTAGTTCAAACATGTTCCTTTTCCTCTTGCTTTCATGCAGTTTTATATTGAAAATATTGCAATAACTTCTACATTTGTGTTACCCTCAGATATGTATTGTTTTTTTTTCATTTCTTTTCACTTTATGAAGGCTGTGACTTCATACATTGCAGTAAGGTACAATTACATGCTGTACGCCAGAATTCAGAAAACATTTGGACAATTTAAAAAGTACAACACAGATTTGATTTCTTACATAGGAGAAAACATCATTAAGGCAATGAAAATTAATTAAAGAAGAAACCAGAAAAAATAACATAAAAAACATAAAGAGAAGTACATAGAAATATAGTTTCCAAATACTGCAGATTCAAGCCATACGTAGAATATAGAAAGAAGATATTATGATAATTAGGTGATAATAACACTGAAGGACTCAACACCTCTCATGTACAAGTGCTATAAACAAAATACCTGTATGTCATCACACCAGTGTTTCATAGACAAAACACAGATCAGTTTAACAGTATTAATTTCAAGAGAGAGTGATTTCTTAAAACATTAAAAAACAGCTTATACTTAAGAAAAATTAGATAACCACAAAGGGGCTTTAAAAGAATATTAGCCAGTCTAAAATCAGGCAGGTGGCAAGCCTAAGTGCATGTTAGTATGTGGGCCCTATGTGACAGCTCAACAGAGTACAAGTAGGCTTGAAGAGAGACATAAATTTGAGGCCCAAGTTGCACTTCAGAAACCTTGCCCCAGCTATCTAATCCAGGGAAACGGATTTAGACATTGAGAAAGCTGAGACAAGTAAGAGGATCAGGTCATTAGCTCTGAAATTCCACAGTAAGTCAACATATAATATATGGAAGTGCTTCTGCATCTGTAAACTTAAGCTATATACTTTGCTAATACTTCCTTCCCAGTGTTGCACAGACATCTGCTCTTTGGCAGGGGGATATCAATCAACTACGTAGAACAGAGACTACTAGAAATGAAAATGTAAATGTTATAATAGCTGTTTGTATGCATATACAGGAAAGTGTCCTTACGTCAAAGGAGAAATGAATGTGTGTATAACATGTAATCCTTCCTGGGCAAAGTTTTACTTCAGTAGCTATTTTGTTGTAGCTCTTCAGATTTGCAGTGATTTAGCTTTAACTGACTGTTAACACCTATCTAATTACCTATATATTAAAACATATATTTTAATTTAAAAGATATAATGCAACTTTTGCTACTGCTTCAACTTTATTAAGTTGCTTTAACAAAACACCAATAAAGATAGTAAGCAACATAGAACATAACATATATTCATTAGTACATACAACAGATAATGCAAGTGGATGAAAAAATTAGACAAACGAAATCAAATGCAAACTAGGGATAAACAAATATTCTGCAATCAGCTGCAACATGAACTTAAAATGAATTAAAAGTGGTAAGTTCTTAATAAATAAGCACCTATCCAGGCATGTCTAAGGGTCAGGTCCCGGTGTTTTCTCCTGTCTACCTGATGAATCTGGGCATCTTGGGGCAATGCAGCAGTTGCCTCATGTACACAGACAACCCTCTCCTCCTACCACCCAACACTACAACCTTTGAGAGATGCACTTATATAGACAAACTGGAAGCAAAGCTCTCTTCACCCAAGACTGGACTAGACAGTCAAGAGGAGAAGGTAAACACTTGCACCACACCACACTCATCACATAGTCCCTCAAAACCTACACCACCAAAACACGCTCATAGAAACACAAAACACACACCTACATTCGCAGAGGATCTCAATAAAAATCTACCCAAGCAACAGGGACCTCCAAAGCAGAAACGCAAGCAACCTCCACCCCCCCGATACAATCCAAATGACACATAGCCCACAAACTCAGTGTGCCACCCAACCGCAGCTCATAAGGCATAACAACGTACCCAACACTCTAGTCATAGATAACTCTATAGTCATGCACACTGATGTTCCACTCACAGGCTAAACAAGGAGAAAGTTACTGTCAGCTGCCTGTCAGGTGCCAGGATCTGCCACATAACGAGCGCACTCAGGTTACTCCACAACAAGTACAAAAATTACTCTGTCATTGTCCATGTTGGTGTGAATGACCTGAGACGTACCGTACCTCCCTGGACTACATGAAAAGAGACATGGAGGAGCTGTCCAATCTTGTAGCCCAGGCAGGTATGACCCTAGCCCTGAGTACCATCCTGCCATCACCCAGAATGATACCACAGTACAAGGACAAAATGATTGTCCTCAACAATTGGCTAAGCTTCTGATGTCATTCTGAGGGGATCCAGTATCTGTCTGCCTGGGATGACATGATCGACAAACCACGATGCCTTCCCAGAGATGGTCTGCACCTGTCGCCCTTGGGATTCTAGCTACTGGCTAAGGCTCTTGCCACCCCTATAGTGCCTTTTTTAGGCAAGGTTCAAATAATAAATTCACCACTGTAACAGGTACAAGTGAGCAAAACCTGAGGGTAATGCTACTTAATGCTAGAAGTCTAAACCTCAAAATGCACTCACTCAAGGCACTCCTTAAAATGGAGAACATCGACATCTGTGCAGTGACAGAGACCTGGTTCAAGGCTCCAGAGAGCATCCCTGCATTACCAGGCTATAATTCATGCCACACCTTTTGGCCACCTAACCTGGACCGAAACACTATAGGCGGAGGCATGTCCATATTCATTAAGGATATCCACACCTCCAGGCTAGTTGCTCAGCATAATGCATCCGAGATTATCCAAGTGCAACTAACTCTGGGCAAGACTGCAATCCAAATTGTAGCTTGCTACAGATCCCCCACCATGCCCCAGGATTCCCACTCCTCATTTCTTGATACACTGGAAAATATTAGGGTACAACCTAACACCCTAATAATGGGCGATTTCAACTACCCCACCATTAACTGGGAAAACTACTCATGTACCAACTCTTGTGCTCAACATTTTCTGGAATTCATAAATTCCAATGCCTTGGATCAACTTATCCACACCCCCACCAGGGCAACAATATCCAAGGCCTGGTCATTACCAATATGGGCAATGGTGTTCCACACCAGAGGTCAATTCCTCATTGGTCAGATCAGACCACAAGCTAATCACCCTAGACATCCACATCCCACCCCCACCCCCCATTAGGGAAACCACAGTAAAACATTTCTCTAAAGCCAACTTCATGCTTCTTAAGACAGAAGTGGCAAACCTCACGACATCCATGCTGATGGACAATAGAGGTACAACTGCTGAATCCTATACAAATGCACTTTATAAGCACTTACACTAGTGCATGAATTGTGCAATCCCTAACAAAACAAAGATGCTATCCTCCAAAAAAAGGCAGCCAGTCTGGTGGTCCCCTGCCATAAACAAACTCTACAACAGAAGAAAGAAGCTGTTGCAAAACATAGTAAAATCACATGATTGGAGGAATTCCGTGGTCACCCTCAGTAAGAAGCTGAGATCCCTCATAAAATCCTCCAAAGCTAGTTACGAAAAAAAAATCGCCACTGATTCTAAAGACAACCACAAAGCATTCTAGATCTGCTCTGAGTTACAGCACAATGGCACTAAATATACAGAACCAACTGATATTGCCAACATCCTGGCAGATGAGTTCAGTGCTAACTTTACCCCTCTCTCACCCCCTAAAGGGCCCATCTCTATACAGGAAGAATGCACAGTTCCTGTAATCACGGCTGCACAAATAAAAAACACACTCTCCAAAGCCAAGAACACAGCATCCATGGGACCTGACAACATCCCAGGCTGCATTCTACATGAACTACAGAACGAACTGGCACCCCACCTAAGTACCATGTTCAGTCATAGCCTCACCTCAGGCTTTGTGCCCACTGAATGGCACACAGCAACGGTTATCTCACTCCACAAAGGGGGAGCCGCCACGGACCCCGGGAACTATCACCCCATTAGCCTGATGAGCCTGGTCTGCAAGGCTATGGAATGTATCATCATGGAACTTATAAACAATGACATTGGTAATCTCCAAACTTTGGACCCTACCCAGTTCGGGTTTGTAAAAGGCAGATCATGTCTCCTAAATCTGATAGACTTCTTTGAAGCAGTCACCCAAAGCCATAGATGAGGGAAAGGTGGTTCACACAGCCTATCTAGATCTCACCAAGGCTTTCGACACCATCCCCCACTCTGGAATTATAGATAAACTCACTAAACTAGGTATAAATCCTTATGTCACAAGATGGGTTGCCAAATGGCTCACTGACAGAACCCACACTGTGAAAGTAGCAGACTCTAAATCCAACTTTAGACCAGTGACAAGTGGGGTACCACAGGGTTCAGTCCTAGGTCCTCTCCTGTTTGGTATATACTTTTCTGAAGTACAGGCTAACACAGAAGTTCTTTGGCTAACAAAGTTCACAGATGACTGCAAACTAGGAGCCATAATCAAAACTCCTAATGATGTGGACATCCTACAAAAGGGCCTCACTGAGACAGATGCCTGGTGTCAAAGCCATGGCCTCAAGCTCAATGCCAAAAAGTGCATCGTCATCCCTTTTGGTAAAAACTCTGTACCCATGAACTACCACATAGTCGGTAGTCTACTTAACACCGAAAGTGTGCTAAGAGACCTTGGGACACAGGTCGACAGTAGTCTCTCCTTTGATAATCACATTGCCACAGTAGTCAGGAAATCGTTCTACATGGCACACCTCATCACAAAAGGTTTCTCATCCAGGAAAAAAGAGGTCATTGTTCCCCTCTACTCATCACTCATTAAACCCATTATAGAGTACAACACCCCTTTTGGTATGTACCTCGCAAGACATCTACAACAATTGGAAAGGTCGCAGAAATACCTCACAAAGAGTATTGCCAGCCTCAAACAGATGCCCTATGTAGACCGTCTCAAAAATCTCCAGCTTTACTCTGTCGCATATCACCTACTCAGAGGTGATCTCTGCCTAATATACAAAGCTATGTCAAACCCAAAGCTGTTGGACATGCCCGACTTAAAGAACTCCCAATCCCTCTGAGCTACACGCTCTAGGGACCTAAACCTTGTCACCATAATAAACAGAACATGCTGGAGGGATAGATTCCTGTCCCAGAGACTTCCCATACTCTGGAACAAACTATCTGTATCAAACAAAGCTACTCATTAACACTCTTCAAGAAAAATCTTGATGATTGGATGGGAGACAGGAAATTCACCTCGGGGATCACCTCTGTGGTTCTGCTTGACAGGGGCACAGGAAAATAATTTTCTTGGGTGGCAAAAGCCAGGGTACCATTTGGCTAGGCTTATATAGGCCCTAGAGTCAATAGCCTAGTACCTACCTATGAACCTATGAACCTATAAGAAGATACAGTCAATGATTCTGCCAATGTAACTGTGTTGTGAGAAATAATAAAAGAAGACACGGTAGTAATTATACTAAGTCACGGCATTAAAAACATTTCCAAATGGCTGGTCTCTCTCATTAAAAAGCCATTTCAAATGAGTAAGTCTTTAATGACATATGGAAGGATGTCATTGCAGTACACCCCTTCAATCAATACTGAAGTTGTTTACAAAGGTGCATGGCCTGGTATACAAAAGAGTGATATCTCTGGTTTGTGACACCACCAGCATGCATGAGAGGCAGACTGCAATGTCTGTAGAAGGCAATACAGCACAGGGAGCTGCCTCAGGTAACTGGCACCTAAGCTCTATATGGGCAGACAGGCCAGTTCCAAAAGTTTGAAGACAACAAGAAAATGGTTTGAGAGCCAGTGCAACAAATGTGTCATAGGTATGATGTAATGGTAGTGACATGTAGCAGTAAGTAACCAGGCAACAGAGTACCACACCAGCTGCAAATGGTCGGCCTCAGTGCCAGGGGGACCCTGGTTAGAGTGCATTACAGAGTCAAGGTAGGAAAAGACCAATGCATGAGCAAAACAATGGATCAACTACTAGGAGATCATTAACATTTCCAAAAAAAACAGCCATCACCTAAAATAAACTATAAAATCATACTTCTAATCAGATAAAGGTTTTAATCAAAAATGGCATGGAAACATGTTTTTATAATTTATTGTAGGTACTGGCTATTTTTTTTTTTTTGTTATCTTGGTTCTTGGTCCATGCAACTGGAGCGAAATTGTGCTAGAGATGGTTATGTTTTAACATTAGACTTTCACAACGGTTGCCTTTGGACCTTAAAAATCCACCAGTTGTCCAGGATCACACCTAAATCATGCACCTAATTAAAAATGAAAGATTAGTGCTATAACAAAACTTGCATACAGGAAGCAATTGGTCTGAAGAAACCAAGAAGGTAACGTAAACCACAATGGCCTCCATATCGGACATGCTCAGATGCATCTAATAAAGATTAGCTAGTGGTGGATGTCATCCTGGTCTTCACTGAGGGACTTCATGTTCATCATTCTATCGTTGGGGAAGGAATAGTAATTCTGGGTGTTATTAACATGGTATGCAAGTCCGCTTCATAAGCCCAAAATCAAGATCTGTGGTACTCCACAATTCAGAGGAAAATGGACAGAGGAATGAAAGACCACTGAAAATTTAAACTTCTTCAGGGCTACAGGTGAGAGACTACAATAAGAGTAAAGCCACTTGAACAAGATGTTATGATCTGCTCAATCAGTTGTTACAGAAAGATCCAGAAGAACTGAAGTAGAGTGGAAGCACAGATGCCTAGCCATCACAAGATCATTTACTTCTTGAAAAAGAAAGCGTATTATGGTGAGAGCAAAAATCAGACTATTAAGGATCAATGAGCCAATTAACTGTAAGATAGGATTCAAGCTGTACATAAATGTCTTTCTCGTTAGCCTTTCCTAATAAAGTAAGGTTACAGACTAGGTAGAAATTATCATGTACATAAGGATCCAAGGAAAGTTTCCTAAGGAGTATATAAACAACACCTCTTCCATTGAAAATGGATAAACTACAGTCTTCAATGAAGACAATGAGATCTAACGGCCCATTGAGTCCAGCAAATGCAGGCTAGCTTTAAACAGTCTGCAGGGGCATACATACAACCTGCAGGATGTAAGGAATGTACTGGAAATTACAGTTAAGAGTACATCGTGAATAGGAATGTCAAACATAAACCAAGAGTAATAACAAATCCTACCAGAAGCTAGAATAGTGCCAGTGGGGTCTAGAGTAGGTAAGGCAGATCTGAAAGCAGCAGTCTTGCTTAAATTGAGCAGCTAACTCAGATTGTTGGAATTGTTTCTCAGTTGTTGAGTCCGACTTGGCTGCACAGACTACCTATCAGCAGAAAGAACAAGGGCTGTCTGCAGTTCTGATATATATTATGAATATTCTTTACCTCATAATGAGCTTTCTAGCATGCTGACTGAATTATGTGATAACAATGACTTTTAATGTTATTTATGTATTTATGTTTTATTTATTCATCAGCTACCCCATAAGTATTCTCATAAATAGATCTGTCCAAGAAGCCTATGTACCATCCATTTGGAAGAAAGCTTATATCATACCCTTACACAAAGGTGGTAATAATTCAGACATCTCATATTTCTGCCCTATAGCCATTCTATCTCCTATTTCCTAAAATAATGGAAAAATGTATTCAAATTCAACTCATGGATTGCCTATCCCAAAACCAACTAGTTTTCACAACTCAGCATGGATTCCGCCCTGACCATAGTACTACAACTGCTCTTCTATCCTTCCTAGACACTGTTAATCACAGCCACAATGATGACAAACTTGTCTCTGCACTCTTTCCTGATCTCTCTAAAGCTTTCAACACCATCTTCCATCCTCTCCTCCTTTCTAAGCTCTCACACCTTGGCTTGTCCACACCTATCCTTAACTGGTTCACCAGTTACCTCACAAACAGACAACAATCCACCAAATGGTTGCACTCTTTCTCTCCTTTTCTCATTACTTCTACCGGAGTTCCCCAAGGACCCATCTTAGGCCGCCTCCTGTTCAGTATTTTTATTAATGACTTTCACTCCACTCTCACTCATGCATCTGTAGTTCAATACACAGATGATTCTACTATTATCTGCTCTGGTAACTCTGAAACCGAACTTCTGACCATCACCCAGAATGCTTTCTCTATTACCGAAACTTGGATGACAAATAATCACCTTGCCCTCAATCCAAATAAAACAAAACTCTTGCTGTTTACGCCCAAAAATGTACCACCATTAATAAATCAGATTTCATCATTTTCTCCTCCAACAAGACTGTCTTAGAGGTAGTTTCCCATACTAAGTTATTTGGCATAACCTTAGATGACAACTTAACCTTTGACCAACACATCCACAACACCATCAAAAAACCCACCAAAAACTCGGTACCCTCTACACATTTTAAACTGCTCTACTAGAAAAACACTTGCCCAAAATTTTCTCCTACCTTCTCTTCTCTATGGTGCCCCCATTCTGACAAACATCCAATCGTCATTAAAAAATAAAATGGAGAGCTGCTATAACAAAATAGCTAAATTCGTTACTATGACAAAATATTCCTCCCACCACTGTCAGTCATTACAATGCCTGAACTGGCTAGAACTCCCACAACACCTAACTTTCATACAACTAGCCACAGCACACAAATTCATCTATAATTCCTCCAAATGCCCAGCCCTGGCTTCACTTCTGACTCTTTATCAACCAAACCATTTGCTAAGATCTGAAAATCAATCACTTATCCAAGTTAAGAGACCTAAACTCCCTGTAAGCCAATACCTTTACTTTTTCACTGTAGCTAAATTCTGGAATGCCCTTCCACCTTCTCTACAGACTATAAATAATGCCCTATAATTCAAAAAAATCACTCTCTCAGCATCTCTCCTCTCATTGGCTATGCCCTTGCACCATCCCCAATTCCTCAGTCACCTGATTACTAACCTGACTCATCTCTCAGATACCCACACTCTTCTTCACTCTCCCTATTGTGCACTCACCCTTAATCACAGCATAGTGTGCCTCACCGTGCCTCACATGGTGTGTAAACATTGTGTAAGTACAGATTATCATTATCTGTCTGATCTACTGAATACCTGCCAAGCACCTGAGTCTTCCACAAAATGTTGCTATACTTTGCCTATGTTACTGTGTCACTACTGACTCCTATATTATTCTATTGTATATTGTTAAATGCTGTTATTACTCTTGTATATTGTTAAATGCTGTTATTAACTCACTAAATAATCTCTTAATTATGTACATTGTTTTTTTTTTTTTTTTGGAGCTTTTCTCCCCTGGCTTCCACTGAAAATGGGCTCATTTCAGCCCAGTGGACTTTCCTGGTTAACAAAAGCAAATAAATAAATAAATACCCAGTTGGGAGCTGTAGTCCAAAGGACTAATTTCAGACGCAGCCTGACAACAAATACTACAGCAGTGAAGCCTACAAGTATAAAATAAAAAAGAGAATCTAGCAGTTGAGATAGTAGTGGGAACAGCAGGTTATGACTGCATGCATAATATGTATCAGTGTCATCCCCATTCCCCTTTTCATCTTTTCCCCATTTTTATATGGAATCAGGGTGTCACATCAACATTAATCAATGTGATCTAATTACCTTGAGCCAATGTTTACATCACCATGTGGTTTAGTATACGTGTGTGCCACCATAGCCGGCTTTAGGCATAGGCCAACTAGGCGGCCACCTAGGGCACCGCTCTAGCAGGGGTGCTTTTCCAGTAATCTGGGTGGTGTAGGTAGACCAGAATGGGGGCATAGGATGGTGTTTGGGGGGCGCTATGGAGACCTTTTGCCTAGGGCATCACTTGATGAAAGGCAGCTCCTGTGTACCACCTAAACTAGTGAATGGAACAAATGTACATGGGCATCCATTGAGAATTTCAAGACTCGTCACTTAGAGTCCTGAAACTCCAGAAAAGTCAGTGCAATTCTTGGAAGGATAACAGCTAAGTGCAAAATATTCTGCTATACCTAAAAAGCATTTTTTTACAAAGGGTGTGCCCCACTGCGCTGCTGTATGCCTCCATTTATATGAAGTAATTCTGAGACCATTGTACCTTGGAAAAGAGGGGATATTCTGAGATACCACAATTTCAGAGTTGGTATATATTTCCCTGTAATTGCACTTTAATTCCCACAGTTCTATGAATCGCACTTATGGTCTTCAAACATACAGCATGATCCAAGGAAATGCACATCATATTTAGTACGGTGCTGTTAATAATGGAGCATAAAAGAATATAGGCATGGCATTTATGCACATTAGATGCAAAGGCTTTATATATTCATGCAGGGTTCAGGCACAGTAACAGTCTTGCCAAACAGAATAACTTACACAAAGAATACTTCATGCTGAGTAATGATCAGCAGTGGGCTACATTAGTGATTCTAACTGTGCTGAGCTGTAGCCCTTCAAATGCAAAGTTGCTGTTAAAATGTTATATTCTGTATGGGTTTTTGACTTTTCTACATCAGGCGTCAAAACTCCATTTCTGATATCTCCAAGAAAGAAATTAGCACAGATCAGCATTTAGACATGAACCACAAAAGAGAATAATGCAATGATGCCTTATTACAGGTCCTTCTGCCATTTTGGAGAGAAAGAAGAGGCATTTCAGTAGAACCTTGATAGACTGTTCAAGGAAGCAATAAGCAGATGTTTTTCATTGGTTCTGGCTACATCAGATGCCTGCTGCCAAAGCCAGCCAGAATGAAGGAGAAAGGAGGACAGATGGTGTAGACAGACTTAGGCAGGTATGAGTATGGGGAGAAAACTTGTATTTTTTTCAATTAAATATTTTCTTTTATTAAGTAACACTGTAGTCAACTCTGCTGTATGATCATTTGCTGGCTGGCATTCTTTTGTGTAATATTGTCACACTCAGACAGCTGAATGTATTATTTGTAGTGTGTGTGTGTGTGTGTGTGTGTGTGTGTGTGTGTGTGTGTGTGTGTGTGTGTGTGTGTGTGTGTGTGTGTGTGTGTGTGTGTGTGTGTGTGTGTGTGTGTGTGTGTGTGTGTGTGTGTGTGTGTGTGTGTTGTGTGTGCAGGGAGAGTTGCAGTGGATTTTAAAGTAATTGCCTGAAAGCAACAAGCTGAAGTACATTATTTATTTAGTTGTGTATTTATTTTTGTTTTTTGTTCATTTATATATTCCTCCCTTTCTTCATTTATTCATTCATTCATTTCATCACTGTAAAGTTTTTATAACTGAAGGACTCAGTGTGTGTGTGTGTGTGTGTGTGTGTGTGTGTGTGTGTGTGTGTGTGTGTGTGTGTGTGTGTGTGTGTGTATGAATGAGAGATTGTAGTGCATTGCACTATTACACTGTATGCATTTGACAGCACTAACCAAAAATACATTACAGTGTCTATTAATTAATCCATTTATTTTTTTCTCTGATCTTTGTTTGTTTATTACTTTCTTTCATTCATTGATTCTTCATTCATCCGATTGCAAAAATCTGAAGTGTACACTATTAATGAAATGGTCACAATTGATTGGGAAAGAGGCGGTCTTTAAATACAGTTGACTGACCCCTGCTGTCATTTGTTCATAGCTAAACATTAATTAATATGGCCTGGCAGAGCTAGAGTGCATTTGAATAAATCAAGTTAAAATATATTACTGTGACTATTATTATTATTTTGCACTCAGAGTCATTTAATTTTGCTTATAAATGAATGTATTACAAATTATTGCAGAATCGGAGTGATGTTTGGATATTACACTTAAGAATCAAGGGTGCAGTTACCAGAATTTAGCTTATGCACTGGGTTTTGAGGTATTACAGTAGAATCTTTTCACCCACTTCATGTATCTGGAATAAACTTTATTAACTGTCTATGGCACATTTTCTGAAAATTTAAGACAACTGCTGGTGGACTATTCAGCAGGTGTAGTAGTATATACTGATCAGCAGATGTAGCAGTATTTACTATTCAACATGTGTAGTAGTATATAACCACAAATTTCTGTAAAACTACAGACATAATAGAGCTGACTTTGCTGTAATATAGTCCTGACCTGTTACAGTTATCCACAGCCACTAATTTGTTTATGTAACTCCTCTTTGCTTTGATATCACCAGACACCACTGGTGGTGTGGCACACTTGGTTATATATACAAGGCAATGGGTTTCTGTTCCAGAGTTTTATTTCTTACAGCTCCTTGCTTACAGTACTGTAATACTTTACTGTTTTCAATTGCTGTATATGCAGTTGAGTTGTGCTCTTTCATTCATTTTGATATATTTTGTACTTAATCACAGAGTTTTAAAGTCATACTTGACAAGATGGTCTTCAAACAGTAGCCCTCTAGCACACTGGCACTAGTTGGTAATGGATTTAATTGTATACATATTACTTGTTTGTATAATCCCTCCTAACAAGGTGTTTATTGTTCAACAAACAAATCCTACTCCAACTGCCAGCACTAAAACTGTCTGGCAATGTTTCCTTTACTTAGGAAACGTATGTTTTGGTTCGGCTGAAATAAATCTTGGTAGCTAGACAGCTGTTAGGAAATATAATCTTGCTAACTCAAGCAAAGCAGAACTCTAACTATTGACCAAGTGGGAAACAGCAAGATCAGTTATCCAGAGCATGGTCAGCTACAGCTGTGATTTATAGCAACATACTGCCATACTGTAATCACATTACATTCGATCATTGACTCTGATGCATGTTCTTAAATGGTACATGCACTGCTGTCTTTAACACATATCATAAGACCTCTCATACAGCCCCAAGTAATGTGGCTTGGCTGCTGAACTACAGTAAAATGTATGCCAAATATATTCACGTCATGTCTTTGAATGTGTAGAGGTTGCTCAGACTTCATATATACATACATCCATACATACATAGGAGGTTGAAAAGATGTGATCTTGCAAAAAAATGTTAGCAATTTTAGGTTTGTGAGCTGGCAGAAGGTCTTCAATGTAATAATGGAAGATATTTACCTTAATGGGAATAGTAATGTATTTATTATATTATTATGTACTCATGAAATTCGCCAGGAAATGCTTTTATATTTCCTGTGGAACTGTTAAGACACTCGTATTGCAAAATAATCATTGCAGATGTAAACCATAAATGTCTGCCAATTAGTGCAGAGGTTAAGACTACAAGACATAAAAAAAACTGCTTCCTAATTTCCAGAGTTTGATGTCTCAGACACCATTTGCCTATTGTGTGACTCAGCAAAACACTTCCATAACCACATCACACATGAACCAGTTCATACATGACAGGTGTTTTTGTCCAGTGGATTTATCCAGTTAACAAATAAATAAAGCAAAAATGTAAATGCAGTTATGATATTGCAATATGTCTGAGAGCAAAAACTCATGAAAAGAGACAGAAATGCTTCTCATATCCTCCTCTCTGCAGTGCACACACACACACACACACACACACACACACACACACACACACACACACACACACACACACACACGCTCATACACGATCACAGCCAGGCGCGCGCACGCGCGCTCACACACACACACACACACACACACACACACACACACACACACACACACACGTCAAAATTGTTTTTTATTTAAATAGTGAGCAATGTTGAAACGTGGAGCTTGTAACAAATCAACATTTGTATTATATCACCCCCACACTTTTACATGTAAAATAGCAAAAAACAGATATAGTATATGGAATATGCTCTAAATAAATAAAAGGCCCTTCTAAAATATATCTACACATATTACATGTGAGACATTTATGCATTCCCTTATGGACACTTAAACTCGTGGTGTCAACCACAAACTTGTCCCTCCCTTTCTCCAATAAACTTTTTAAATTGGAGTCTTTCTTGTATACAAAGCTAGGATACTCCCCCACATTATTACACAATTCCATATTCCATGTACTATATCTGTTTCTGGCTATTTTACATGTAAACGTGTGGGGTGATATACATTGCTGTGTGTGGTTCATGTCCTTCCTTTTTTATTGGCTGTGGTTCATGTCCTTCCTTTTTTATTGGCATGACAACTAGACAATTATTGACCAGGATTAGAGAGCACTTGTATGACATCAAAAAGAAAGACCCCAACAATGCATTATATAGGCATAGTTTAGTTTGTCACAATTTTAAGAAGTTTTTGTTCTCTATTTTACAACAGGGTCATTTAAATTTGAGAGGTGGCAATTTTAAGAATTATTTAGAACAAAGAGAAACCAGGCGGCAGATTCAGTTAAAAGCTGATCAGCCTCCAGGTTTGAATGATGCCACAAACATCAAATGTTTTTTTTTTTTTTAAAGATTGTAGAGTCTATGTCAATAAAACTTGTTTTAGACATGTTTAATGTACTATCTTTTTAAGTTTTGTATTCAGTTTATTGACCTTAATTGATCTTAATTGAATGTAATTGTTTCTGAGTATTTAAATCCTGTGTAACTGAAAGTGATTTACATTTCTGATGAAGTCTGTATTGACGAAAGCGGAGATTAAAATTTGTTTTACGCTAAAGTGCTGGTTCATTTTGGTCTAGCTGGTTTATCTTTTCAGCCGTGCAGTTTTTGTTTTTTATTGGTTGTTCTTTCTCAGAAGTATCTAAACCCCATTACTATGTATTATTTATAGTGATATTAAAATACTGTGATTAGCCATTCTCTTCACAAAAATGGAATACCATGATGTATGCAGTCATGCTATGAGCATATCTACTATGTGCCATGATTCGTAAATATGTGCATATTTCAGTCTGAGCACCAAAGTACTGTTACCGATACTGGCTTTGTTGTCTGCAACACTCTCATGGCACTGCTCTGACATTCTTGTTCTTTTTGCTGCTAAACAAGATGACAAATGTATATATCTGGCAAACAGATATAGGTGCAAATTCAATAAAGCTTGCAAGGTCATTTTTTCCGTGTGAGCATCGCGGCATGATGTGAACACAGACAAGGCAAGTTTTAGATTCAGTAAACTCAATGTAGTGGTGCGCAATCACGTGCAGTCACTAGCAATAACGGAAATTTTTGGGGAATGCAGATTTCAACATATGTAGCTGAAAATTAAGCTAATGAAGTGAAACAACATGGTGGAGTGATTAAACAATCTTAAATACAACCATGTAGACACCATGTCCATGTTGGTAGTGTATACGGAAAGTCTACATGGAAGCAAGAGCATGTAAAAGTCCAGAAATATGGACAGAATTCCCATGAAAAGGTAACAGCACACATATAATGGGCAATGTACTGTGGATGGCAGAAAGCATCAGGGGGGTGTATTAGATTGCTATAAAATTATTTGTTTTACCTCATGTTTGTGCAGTGCACTGCTTACTGCAAAAAGGTTTTAAATATGAATACCAGAAACATCATGTAAAAGAGGAGTATAATGTACTGTCACCATAGGTAAGTAATACCCTGTCGTGTAAGTTTCTGCATGGTGTTTATGTTTCCAATGGATGTCGATGACATCGGGGGGGGTGTCAGGTTACTTTGTTTTGTGGTGTATTGCACATGTTTGTGCAGTGCACCGCTTGCCACAGATGGTTTTGGCAATGTATACCTAGCATGTGTGACCAGACCACCCGCATATCAGACGTGAGCTAGACATCCAAAAATAGAAACCTGATGCATTCAATTGCTGAGCACAGCTCGGCATTGTGCAAAGATGGTAAGCAGGGCTGCACTATGCTAATACCCTCAAGTTATGTGACTTTGTGTAGCTATTCCTGTTTCGACAGGTGCTAAGTATTAGACTGAACTAGAGATGGTCCTGGGTTCTAATACAGGGTATGCCAACTTTTCTCATACTGTTCTGACATTGCAGCTTATATAGATAAAGCGTAACTTGCAGTAAATAGCATTTTCTCTATGCTTCATGACGACAGAGATGAAAATATAAAATTTTAACATGGCTTACCTGCAGAGCTGCGCTCTGCTGCACGATGGTGCTCACTGTGCACTACTGCACACTAAAGTAGGACCTTTATATCTTATTAATTATATCCTAAGCAGCTGAACTGATTAACCAATCCCACATGCTGGACCTACTCAAGAAATGTATAAAGTATACATACAGCCTACATTCTGATTTTCCCTTGATACAAGACCACTGGAGTAGAGATTTGGAAATTTTAACTGAGATAATGCGAAGGGTTGCTACAGCTATTCTACATCTGTATGTGCTAGATGCTGAAGTCAGTGCTGCTGATGCTGCTGATGAAAGGCCTAGGCCCAGAAGCAGAAGAGTGTTCAGGCCTAGGGTAACCTTCCAGGTGCTACATGAGCTAGAGATTGTAGAGTGCTACAGGGTGGACAGGGATATATTTCAAGAAGTCTGTGAGCTTGGCCTCTGTCAACTCACAGTCAGAGCCTACTGAGGCTCTGTAACCCATCTCAACTCTGCTCAACCCATCCCAGTAGAAACTAAGGTATGTGTAGCCCATAAGATATTAGCTAGAGGTACTTTTCAAAGACCAACTGGGAACATGATGGGGGTGTCTCAGGCATCAGAATCTAGGATACTCAACCAGTTCCTGGATACTATGCACCTACATGCCAGTGAGCACATACCTTTACCCCTTTCCCCTGAGGAGAGGGCCAGCAATTTGCAATGGTTCTACCATGTAGTGCACTACCCTGAAGTACAGGGTGCCATAGATTGCACTCATACACATCAAGGCACCACCTGGTGAGCAGGGTAAAATCTACATTAATTGCAAGGGATACCACTCCATCAACTGCCAAGTCATGTTAAATGCCCAGAGGATTATTTATTTATTTATAATATTTATTTATTGCATTTGTTTACTGGGAAAGTCCACTGGGGCTAAAGGAACCCATTTTCAGTGGAGGCCCAAGGAGAATTGTTAAGACAAGAACACAGATACAGAAAAAATAAAGCTTTAATTGGCACAGAAGTAGAAACAATGTTACACATAGTGATCACAGTAATAAAAACATATATATATATATATATATATATATATATATATATATAAAATAGTTACATAAAAGCAAGAATGTAGTTGGTTTGATTACAGTGATATATACAGGGTACATATAGGATATATACACAAAAGCAGGAATTTAGTTGGTTGCCAGATGAATTGAATCAGAGATATATTAATCAGCATGGTTGTACCATATCTTGAATGTGTGTTCTGGCAACCCTGGCAGTTATCACAACTTCCATATCTGGCACACATCACAGCTGTACCAGATGTTTGCTAGTGGAGACATCCCACACGGCCATTTACTGGGGGATGCTGGCTACGCCCTAGAACCGTGGATGATGACACCCATCAGAAATGCAAACACACCCACAGAAGAATGCCATAATGAGGCACACGCTCAAACTAGAAACATCATAGAGCATGTGTTTGGGCTTGTGAAGTCACTGTTCCGGTACCTAGATTTATCCAGTGGAGCCCTGACGTACACTGCACGTACATATACACGAATATTCACAGCATGTGCTATGCGCCACATTCCAATCCTGCAGAAACAGCTGCAGCAAGTTCAGCGAGGGTAAGGGACACACATCCCCCCACCTTAGCCTAGGTCACCACAGCTACAGTCACAGGAGGATTTGGAGGAGGAACCCCATCTTTTGTCCCTGTAGGTAGATGTAGGCATGCTCAGTATGCTGTTGTTTTGGCTAAGAGACAATGCATAGCACATTCACTGACCAATTAGGGACCTAGAGACTAATACATTTCCCCTACTCACATACCTACAAAACATTTTCAGGACAATAATATAGATTTGATCATATATTGTATGTGTTAGGTAACTCATGTATAGCAGTGTACATTGTTATGCAGGTGGTTGTGTAATGAATGACCCCTGTTATGGCAAGCTGCTTCTGTGGTGAAAAGGACTAAGGCAGCCATCCAGTTTGAAGAAGCTGTAATGCTATTGAGGGTTCTAATCCCAATATAAGTACAGGTTTTGGAGGTGTACTAGCAATGGGTTATGTTTTACAAATTGTGACTCTGTGTTTCATAGTGTTATCAACTTTGTCTTGTTTTAATTCCACATTTGCATGGTGCATCATATGTATAAAACCCTTTTAATAAGGCTTAGGTGGTTTGCATGGAGAGCTGCATTGCAGAAACATTGAAGGAGGAAATAGGATTTATGTCAGACCGCCAAACACAGAGACCGGATACATTCAATTATTGCCATTAGTAATTGGGACATCCTGGCCTGGAGTACAGATAGGAGTGGGGTGTAGTACCAGGTATATATTATTTATTTATTTTTTTTTTTTATTTTACATTTGTTAACCGGGAGAGTCCGACTGGATATAAGTTCATGTTCAGCGGAGGCCCGGAGAGAAAAGCTCCAAGAGATACAATTTTATAGTTAACAGACAATACAGACAGTACATTAAATGCTAGTAAAAGGCAGGTTACACAAATGTTAGCATGAGACAATCATATGGTAATTATTTTGAGACATAGTAGAGCAAAATGGAAGGGAGTACATTGGACAACATTCATGAGATACATTTCTTTCACCTCTAGGGAAGCTGGAAGTACAATTAGTGCTACAGTCTAAATCTAAGGCATTACTACTTGTTTTATATACATTATAGGTCTGTAGCTAAACTATGAATCTGGATGATGATAGCAATATAGTGTATACTACATAATAGTATGTGTATATTACATAATAGTATGTCTTAGATGTGAGCGATACACATCGCTTTTACACACTGTTTACCTACATGCAAACAGGTTAAAAAAGGCAAACACTTGTATGTGTACACTTAGTTAACCATAATATATATGTATATATATATATATATATATATATACACACACACACACACACACACACACACACACACACACACACACACACACACACACACACACACACACACACATATATATATATACTTAGTGCCCTACATACCTCGCAAGCTCTTAGCACAAGAAATCTGGACAAAGCCACAACTAATGGGGGGAAGAAGGCTCAAAAATAGGAACACTTTTTAAATATTGCTCATACAAACTTAGAAAGTTGATAGAATAACAAGTGTTGCATTAGCATAAATTTTCTGAAGGATATAACGTCTGAAATTCAGATGTCTGCCATTATTTTCTGATGTAATTTCTCAAAGATTCACAATTGATTTTCCAGAAAACCACAATTTTGTGAGAAACAGACCAAAAATATAAGTCAAACATCTGGACATTGTGCAAAAATCAGGCAGTTGAGAGGTATGGTACCCTATCATTCTCAGACCCCATGCCTCCCCTAAGACTACATGTGGAAAAATTGCAAATTGAGGACACAATATAAGTATATGTACATATATTCACAAGCCATCCATTTGTTTCTCCACCAGAAACAACACCAACAATAACAACAACCCTGGGTCACCTTTATTTTTCCACACATATATCAGCCACTGTACAAGTTGTAATATATAATGTTGTATGCTCCCTCATGGACAGAGCCAATCGATGGTGCTTACAGGCTTGTTCATCCAAATGCAAACAGACAAATATGCTAAATAAGGGTATTGCTGTTACACAGTTAGGCTACTAAACAGTATTCATCTGCTAAGCTACTAGCCTCAGATGACACTAAAAAGCAATGTGACTATACAGGCATCCCAAGCTGTTCCGCAACATATGGCTTGGTTATGTCATCTAGTATAAGCTCACTTGCAGTCCTACATAAATCAGACTTTTGCTGTGGTGCTTATGTTAAGCATTGCGATCAGTAGTCCCTAAACCTAGATAAGTAGGAGTTCTATTCTCACTGCAGTCAACTGTGTGTGTATGTGTGTGAGCTGTTGGTGGGTGTTACACATAGCATTTTACAGCAGCCTAAGTGACAGTGTCCTCTTGTCTTCAATAGACACTGCTGATGGCATCAGCGATATCAGATTATTAGATATGTATACATCACAACAGGCTGTGGTCACCTCATCCTATATAAAACAGACAACAGTAACATTCCTGTTGTTGTATGCTCAAACATCATGACATCAATTTGCAATGTGATGGACAGGTCGACACATTATTTCACATAGGAATCTCTGTGGACTATGATGTTTGTGGATGATATTGTGATCTGTACTGAGAGTAGGGAACAGGTTTAGGAGACCCTGGAGAGGTGGAGATATGTTCTACAGAGGAGAAGAATAAAGGCCTGCAGGACTAAGGCAGAAAATATGTGTGTGAATGAGAGGGATGATGGAGGAATTGTTAGGATACAGGGAGTACAGTTAGTGAAGACATATGATGTGAAATACTTTGGATCAACAGTTCAGAGTAATAGTGAGTGTGAAAGACAGGTGAAAAAGAGAGAGAATGCAGGGTGGAGTGGGTGGAGAAGAGTGCCAGGAGTGATTTTTGACAGACAGGTACCAATAAGACTGAAATGGAAGATCTACAAGATGGTACTGAGCCAGCTATGTCATATGGGTTGCAGATGGTACCACTGACAAAAAGACAGGAGTCATAACAGTTGTTGGCAGGGACCCATATGTTAAAATTTCCATTGTGTGTGCTGAGGATGGACAGGAGTATTAACCGTATATAAGAATGTCAGCTCAGGTTGTACTGTTTAAAGACAAAGACATACTGGAGGGATTGTGTTGGTTTGGACATGTGCTGAGGAGTGATGCTGGGTATATTGGGAGAAGGATGCTAAAGATGCCAGTTAAGAGGAAAATAGGAAGGCCTAAGATAAGGTTTATGGATGTGGTAACAGAGGACATGCAAGTGGTTGGTGTGAAAGATGCAGAGGACGGGTAGAAATGGAAGCAGATGATATGCTGTGGCAAGCCCTAATGCTGCTATCCAACAGAATAGAAAGAAGAAGATGACATCTGTGTTTGGAGAAACCCCATCTATACACTTGTGGCATGAATGTACAGTAGGAATATCTATTTGAAGATTAGTGTGTCTATATGCAGTTTGAGCTTTAACAGTGTGTCTTCGTATTATCTGCTCTGAATTGTGTGCAGAGGCTGTAACACTTTCCTCTCATGCATGCAGAAACATCAATACCCTTGCTTTCATATACAATTGGCTGTTGCTATGTAGCAGAGCAGATCTAGCTGTCAGAACCTCTGCTGCATAACAAGCAAAAATTTACTCACTTACCTATCAATAACAGTGGTACTGATCCACCTTAAGAAGGACCTCATAATGTACACTTCAGATTAGTCATCTGAAAATGGCAGTCAGATCATATATACCCTTCCTTTTTGCATTCTCTGTGTAGATACCAGGTTCAAACCTTCCATTATCACCTATGATTTTTCCTCTGTTTCCCTTGCTAGCATAATTGACATGAGTTTTTGACTCTGTGCAGATACTGCCTCATGTGCACTGAACAGCCTGTATCTCCTACATCACTGAAGTACAAATTTCAAGAGATCCACCTATAGTAAGTATATGGAATCAGTACTGTCTTGCTTTCAGAAGAGTAACACTAAACAGGTTGTCTGCTCACACACCTTGACTCCTACTTATAATATGCACCCAACAGAAACCATCATGTGCAGAGTTACTACCCACAAACCAACCTAAACAGCAGACACACCCTAAACACAATCAGGCTAAAGGCAGAAAATCCACATAAGAAATGTCATCACCACTGTCTCACTATAGAAGTGCTTGAATCCCAAAGCTTTTCATAATAGTTGACTGTATAGTGAGATGTACAGATGCCCCAATCACCAACTTAAACAGGATAAGTTTAGTGTTAGCTGTATGTTAGATGTAGTTGTCGCAGCACACATGCAATTGAGTCTCTCAACAAGTCCCACTTTTTATCCAGCATACTTCATCTTGGTATGCACAACTTGAGATGTGAGTGTAGGAAATATTTGAACACACACACAACTGAGCTATCTAAATATGGGTCCCAGCCAGGTATGTCCGCATGGTTGAGCAGCATTATACCCTCCCCTAGGGTGATACCACTATATAAAGAACAACAGATTCACTAAACTTGCCTACGTTTCTGGTGCCATTCTAAGGTGATACAGTACCTGTCAGTGTGGCATGACATGGTGAATAGAGCACACTGCTTTGTCAGACATAAAGCAGTTGATTGCACCATAATCCCTTTATTTGCCAAGGTCACAAAAGCAAAATAACTAATGTGAAAATGTAAGGGCCATGCCGCTAAACCCTAGGAGTTCACATCTTAAACCGCACTCTCTCTAAGCACTCTTCACAGTGAATATGTTGATGTCTGTGCAGTCTCAAAAACCTGATTCAAGGCTGCAGTAAGTACATTTACCTTGCAAGGCTACAATGCCTTCCAAACATCCAGACAGCAAACGGAAGTTGTGTGAACCACAGGAGGTGTCATATCTATTTACATTGAAGATTAGTACCCCTCAAGACTGTTTACAGAAGATAACTATATGGAGTTATTCTATGTCCAACATACTGTGGATAGGAAACCCCTTCATGTCATCGCCATTAATAGGTCATCATCCATAATCACGAAAGGCCACACAGCCTATATATTACTACATGTAACAATTAAAGTGGAACAAAACAGGGTGAGTGAAAGTATTCATCCATTGATCAGGATAATTATAGGACAACAAACTCACTTTCACAATATTACCTGGAGATTGTGAACTGAAATGCCATAGAAGAAATACTGTACCACCCCACAAGGTTATCTCATATTCCAGACCTGTACCTGAATAATATGAGTGAACAATGTAATGACATGTGTAGTGCCTGCACTGTTAATCCAACCATAAGGTGCTATGTTTTGAAGTAGATGTAGCTTCTAAACTCCATAAGGGAGGCGTCAGGTTCAAAAACATAATCCAAGGTAACTATACCCTCCTAAGGGATGGTTTAATCTACTTCCAAGACACAGTTTCCACAAAGGACATTGACAGCTATAGTAACTTACTCCCTGATGCCCTGTCTACACATCTACACAAATGTATACACACAGTTATACCTGATAGGCACAAACAAAGATCCTCCAGAAAATCCAAACCATACTGGTGTATGTCTGTCATTATTACATTACACAGTAAGTGAAAGAAGCTGCTGTTTACAAATACAACATTGAGAAACCAGGACTGGAAGGCCACTCTCCTCAGCATAAAAAATCAAGTAAGACACATTCAAAAACTCTCACAGAGCAACTATGCTAATAATTTACACAACATATCGAGGGATAACCATAGGTTCATAGGTTGGTACTAGGATATCAGCCCTAGGGCCTATACAAGCCTAGCCATAACAATTCCCTGGCTATTTCTTCCCACACTATTTACTTCCCTGGATCACTGTCTAGCAGGGCAACTGGCATGATCCCCGGGGTGAATTTCCTTTCTCCCATCCAATCATCAAGGTTCCTTTTGAAGAGGGCCAAAGAAGTGCTCTTCCTGACATGTATGGGCAGTCTATTCCAGAGTCTGGGGAGTCTCTGGGTCAGGAACCTATCTCTCCAGCATGAAATGTTGTGTTATCACCATGCATTTCACTGGCAAGTCTTGAACCCTGGACCCTATTCACTACAGTCAGAGCAACACACCACTATGCCAAATCAGCACTATGCCAAACCATAACACTTTTTTCATGTACATCTGCAAACTGATATCACCAAACCTACTACAAACCATGTGTGCAATATCACCTCCATCCTGTGGTATCTACAATGAAAAAGTTATCTCTGCCCTCTCCAAGACTAGGAGCACAGTCACCATGGGACCAGATGGCATTCCGGCCTGTGTTCCTCATGTGCTTCAACAGTGAGCTACTCTCCTAGGCACCATATTCAACCACAGTTTGAATACTGCTGTTGCCCACATTGAATGGAATACAGTCACCATTTTCCAACCATACAAGGGATGATTGGCAAAGTATAAGTGTAATTATAGAACCATAACATTATGCAACCTCTGCCATACAACAATGGATACCGTTTGCATGCATCTCAGACACAAGGAAATAGGTGACTGCCAAACACTAGATGTATTCCAGTTAGGTGTTCTCAAAGGTATCTTGTGGCTGCAAAATCTGATGGGATTTACGACTGTGTTGTCGCCTCACAGCAAGATGTTGTCATGTTCGATTCTCAGCTAGAGCGTCTTCTGTGTGGAGGCATGCGTGAATGGTTGTGCCTTCGTTGAAGGTTGTGCGTCATGGCTGGTAACTCGACACGTAAAAATCCACTACCAAACATTAGCGGACCGGAGTTCCGCTGTGGTGACCCCCAACCGGGATAAGCCAAAAGACACAACAACAACAAGACATACACAAAGTCAAAGCTGTGCACATATCCTATTGTAATTTAGCCAAGGCCTTCAACACAATTCAACATTTGGTCTCAGTGGGAAACTAAACAAGGTGAATATCAAATCCAATGTTATCAGCTGGTTTGCAAATGGGATCACAGATCAACAACATTCAATCACAGTGTGAGACTTCACCTCAAGCAGCAGACATATCACCTGTGTGATAACAGAAGTGTCAGTACTGTGGATTCTCATGTTTGACATATACATCTAAGAAGTCCTGAACAACACAGAGGGTCTGTGACACTAATGACTGCTAACAAAGCCATGGGTGCTAAATGAACTGCACAGAAATGTTCCTGATAATTATAAAAAAACCATGAGTACAGTATCCCCACTTCTGTATTGATAGACATTGGAGCACATGTCAACTATAACCTGAGTCTACAGTGGGGAGGTAGGCATTCTACATCTTACATCTGATTAGCAATGGTATTACATCAATAGCAATATACAGTATGTTATCAATCCTGTATACTCATTCCTCATTGTCCATATTAATGAATATAATCCTCCTTTTGATATGTATTGTACCAGACACCTGCACCAACTTGACAGACCTCAGACATGTCTGAGTAATAAAACATCAGAGGGAATCCAACACATATCTTCTGTGGGCAAACTGACATAGCTGTCACTGTGTGTAGTATCATATAGATAGCCTTGAAGCAGATTATGTATGCCTCACAGGGCTATCTGTGGTGACAATGGGATGAAAATGCTGCACATCCGTAAGTAATGTGGGACTACAGTTACCTGTTTCAGGGACCTCATTGTACACTATGACATACATAGGACATGCTGGAGACACAGATACATCTCTCAAAGGTTGTCACTCCTCTGCAGTAGGCTTCAAATCAATGTCAAGCAGAGCACCTCCATTACCCTGTTTAAGTACAGGCTAGATGATGATGTGAAAACATTATCCGCCCTGGATCACTGCTGCTTCTGTCCTGGACATGGGTGGTCCTTGCTAGACAAAACTTGGCCATCCATTATATATGCCTTTGAATATTATATTGTGATGTAACAGCTATGCTTCTAAACACCATCAGGTCAATACCCTAGTTACAGCCTATGAACCTTGGAACCTATGGTGATGTACATGTAAAAAGGAACATTATACTGTATTACCATTCTGATGAGATTTGTCTTCAGTGCTGACATAAAATCCTTAGCTCTGAATCTGATGGTTGACTTTGGATGCGCACCCATACATTTGTACTAAGCAATTCTTAAAGAGAAAGTTAGATATGCTGACACACATTTATTTGTCTGGCTTCAGAGCCTTTACAAAAGCATCCACTATAAAGTAAATAAAGTATTATGTTAACAACTGTCTAAATGGCTTAGTGCAATCTAAATGACAGGTGCAGCTATCAGTTCAACAGCACAAATGGAGGTAATAACATATTACTATAGATAGTCACCCTGTGCATCAAACACATAACTTTAGTGTCCCTGAATCCAAAAGATAGAGGACAGGGATGTCTCATAGTTATCATCACTTGCACAGGGTGCTGTTTGGTGGTGCAGGCGGCCAAGGCTGACACAAAAGGTTAGCAAATGTGTGTGTGAGTAAGCAAGTGAACCAGGCAAGATGGACCAAGTAAATGTTGCGTGTGTGTCTGTAGGTGCCCTCAAAATGATATTGATGTGTGAGTGTCTCCATGAAATCAGCTAAGTTCAGTGTTAGCCCTACATATCTGTATGTCAGACAGCTGTAAGCCGCATATGGTAGAGTTGACAGTTCATTGTCTACACTCCCGAATATGAGAACTGGCTCTAATAGGATTTGCACTGGCACCAGCACACCCAAGGTCAGACATTGTGCTACTACCTGAAGGTGACTGATGTTTGCTGGATGTGTTCCCTTCATGGGAACTCCCAGAACCACAACCCCATGCCTATTACATCTGGATGTGGAAGCACACTCCCTGCTGGAGCAGTGGATGTACTGCCACTGTGAAAGCGTGACTGAGCATGGCCACACTGGCTCTCAGCAGATGTAGTTTCTGACCTATACCCACGAGGCTGACACTCCCCTCCCAGCAGATGTTCCATCACAGACAATGTGCATTCCATGACAGATACCCTGTGCTCTCTTGCAGTCACATCCTGTTTCAACATTTCATTCAAATGATCCAGGGAATCAACAAAACAGTGGAGGCAGTCATGGTTGTCAGACTGTACTGCATCTATAACCATAAGTATTCTCCTGGAGTTCCTTTCTGAATGTGACTGTGCCTCCATGACAGCCCTAAACATATGTTGAGTGACAGGTGATGAGACACCTACAACAGGTTGAGGACAGCAGACATGCTCTGAGCACCCTAGCAATCTGACTGTGTGGCACCTTGCCAACAGTTTGGCTATGGCCAGTGTAAACAATCAATGAAGCTGCAGTAGCCACACTTCTCCAGTCAATGTCCCTGTTCTCCAGCTGCCCAATATCTATGGCCTCAGTGGACTGGGTATGCATAGGAATACTTGCTGTGTCTGGTGATAATGAAGGTGGCTCACTGGATGTCAACCTCTGTATCAGAATCAGCCTCTGCAACCCTGGCTGTGCCTCACTTTGGCCACCATCATCATCAGAGTCTGATGAGACATTGACACCAGGTGGCACAGGGGACACAGAATTACCTCCATGCTCACCTGTGATAAAAGGAAGGGAAACCAGAATACATTAATACCTGCACTACTATGCTGCAATATATGTTATGCAATTTACACTGCTGTCACTATTACAGATATTCATACCTCTCAAGCTCTTAGAGAAGGAATGTGGACACAACTATGAATAATGGGTGGACAAAGGTCTAAGAACAGGTACCGTTGTGACATGTTGCCCCTAAAAACCTAGGAAGGTGATAGAATAACAGGTATTGCTTCACCATGACATTTATGATGGTTATGCAGTCTGAATGTGAGATCTCTGTCATTATTTGTCAATAGTTTGCAACTCAATCACTATGATCTTAAATATGGGACAGATATATGAGTCACACATCTGGGTATTCTGCAAATATCTGTACAGTTAACAAGTATGCAGCAATACAGCAATCCACACAGCAGGATGTGCGTTGAGATGACACTTTATCAGACAAGTTGGAATATTTCTACATTACTGACATAAATGTATTACCAAATGCAGGAACCCCATATCTGTGGATTGCTGATGGTCCTGAAAAAGGTAACAGCACCACATTTAACAGTATAACAGGGCATGATACTTTTAGTAATGTATAGTTACAGTAACTGCAATGTTAACAAGAATGTGGCTGAAAACCTGTAAATGATCTTAAAACTGCAGCTCTCTTAAATACCCTCACCAAAAACACAACCTGACACACATGTAAACTATATACACTATTACAGAATGAATGCAACAGTATTTTACTGATGATCTAACAAAGCCTACATGGCAGCTCTTCCTGAGATGCAGGAGTGGCACCCACATCCAGAACATACTGGCTCATGGACTGCTGGGAGCTGTCCTGTGTGGCAATGTTTGCCAGGAATTCCTCGGTGGCAGTGAGAGGTTGTTTTGCTGTAGGCCCACCAGCAGTGACCTGACAATCATGTGCCACTTCAGTAGCACATCTCCTTGCAGCATGAATCATGACTGTGGCTCTGTGTTACACCTGTTCTTAGCTGCAATTGTGTCACCCAATTGCACTGACATTTTAGACCAATTCGTCCCACAAGGCTGCACGTTCTGACATATTGGCCTGCCCTCTGGACAGCAAGACTGCATGATGTTGCCATAATGCTTCAATTATGAGGTCATTCTCTACCTCAGAAAAGGCGAGCAGGCATATTGTTTACTGAAAGACAAAATAAGGATAACACATATAAAGATTACATAAGTACAAATAAACTGTGTACATATAAAGCAGTAGGCTCTCAGCATTCACCACTTGATTACAATTTACAGCTTCAACAGTGGTCAACAAATAAAATGGGGCCTACAAAACAAGGAAAGTAGCATGATGAACATACCCTTGTCTGTGCCATAACAGATACTCATGTATGCTCATGCACCCAACACAACAATCCATTTTAGTTTGGGCCATAGCAGGAACTTATACCCCCCCCCCCACAAAAATAAATTAACAGAATAAGGGGTAAATGTGCTAACCAAACAACAGTGTAATGTTAAAAGTGCTCTCAAAGGACCTATCCACGAACCATGTGTGCATAGTTATCATACAGCATTACACATTCGGCCTACTCTACAACCTCTGTACCTCTCAAGTGGCTGGAAAACAAGTCCATGTCATGATTACAGTTTCTAACAAATGCTTACTGATTTACTTCACATTATTCCTAAGTACATTCCAGCATATGCATTATTTAGGTAACAAAATGGATACATACCTGATGGAGTACAATATTCCTCTGTCAAAATATACTTCTCCAAAATAAATGTGTAACTGAATTTGACTTATGAAACAACTCTCATCCACATTGGTTTTCCTAGATACATATTTACCTTTTTATAACAGTGTACATTAGTAACTGATTGCATCTGACCTAGTCTGTGCTTCAGAGATGCTAAATGCAGCACACACTGCTGAACTGCATGCTAATCAACCAATTCCATGGAGCTACACAACAAGATATAAGGCATCAATGTACACACTATGTCCTTTCTTATATGTGGAGTGAGGAAATAGTGGAGTACAGATACAACATAAGCGCTGACAGATTGCAGCAGCTACATTTTACATACATTTGTGTGTGCGACAGGCTGAAGCTGCTGCTGCCAATAACCATAGGCAGAGAGGGTGAAGACTTTGTAGGCCAACAACACAGTAGAGGAACTGGGGAACATCTGGCAGCCTTTTGTCAGATACAAAGCCAAACACAGAGAACCCATCCCAGTGGAAAATAAGGTATGTGTTGAAGTTAGTATGTTAGCCACAGGTACCTTTAACAGACTACCAGGGCACATGCTTGGTTTGTCATAGGCATCAGCATCCAGGATCTTCTCAACATTCCTGCATGCTATGCTACAACATGGCAGAGAGCACATATATTTTAACATAAGTTCTGAAGAGAGGAACACAAGTATGCTACAACTGTAACATATATCACACTGCTCTCCAGTAATGTGTGCAGACATTGCAGTCATGTACACAAGAGAACAACACATGGGAAACAGGGTAGGGTCTACATTAACCATAAGGTCTACCACTTGAGCAACTGCCAAATCATGTGTAATGTCATGGAAACCATTTGGAACATGTATGCTGACAACCCATGCAGTTAGCACGACTTCCATATGTGCCATATTCCACAACAGCACCAGATGTGTGCTATGAGGGATATCTCCAAGGCTCATTTAGGTGTGGATGCATGCTATGCACTAGAGTCATGGCTGAGGAAACTCATCGGAGATACACACACACACACACACACACACACACACACACACACACACACACACACACACACACACACACACACATAAACACACAGCACCTTAATGAGACACGCAGTCCAGCCAGTAATTCCACAGAGCATGTTTTTCAGCTACTGCACTCACAGTGCCAATGCCTACATACCTCTGTCCAAGGGCACCACTACAATCCACTGACATGCTCATAGTATTTGCTATGCTATTCACATTTATATAGTGGAAACAACTACAGCTGGATCACAAGAGGATGGGGAACACATCCTACTGACAATGCCAAGGTCACCACAGCCACAGGCCAATGACAACTCAGAGGAGGAACCAGCAGCAGGTATGGTTGTAAGCAGACATAGCCATGCTCAGTAAGTCCTTGCATTGGCTATGAGACAAGCCATAGCACACTGACTCAACACCTAGGAGGCTAAAACCATCCTCTGACATCACTAGGAATGCATTAGAGATAACAATTCTCACTCATAGCTAAATCATGCAGCAGGCAGGATGCCAAACATGCAGAGTAACCAGAATAACACAGTCTTGTCAGTGCCATAGCAGTCATAACACTTTGCTCCCCCACCCCCAAAAGAACAGTCAGTGCTTGTTTGATTTTCCTTAGTTGGCAGACACATATCATATTATTCCCAGTTAATATCCTTTGACATTGTAAATGCAGTGATATTTAATGGTGTACACATTGTATGTCCTAAACTACTGAACTGATAACTGATGCATGACCAAGAAGCACAGACATGTAAAATAGTGTTGCATAGTTACAAGAAAACATCATAACGGGTATGTAATCAGTAAGTGCAGTATTTTAAAAGTGAAACATTTCACTAAATGTACAGGTAATATGTAATATTTTATTACCACTGTACATCATTTTCAATTTGATTGTGTGCTGGACATTCCTCTCAACTGTACAGATTTTTACAGAATGTCCAGATGTTGGACTCATATATTTGGTCTGTTTCTCATAAAATTGTGGTTTTCTGACAAATCACTGTCAAATCATTGAGGGCTGAAGTCAGGAAGTAATGGTACACATTTGAGTTTCAGACTTCATAACCTTCAGAAAAGTCATGCTAATGCATAACCTGTTATTCTATCCACTTCCTAAGTATGTAAGAGCAATATTAGAAGAGTGTCCCTATTTTCAGGCCTTTGTCTCCCCATTATTTATGCCTTTGTCCAGATTTCTTGGTCTAAGAGATCGAGAGTATGGTGCTGGATGCCTTTTGCTGCTTGCTACAAAGGTGTATGCTTGAAACACAGAGTTAAGGCACCCATCCTGTGTTTGGCATGTGCATGGGATGGTGAATTGGATAGCAGAACAATGTGGGGATATGTCCTGTGTAGTAACATAGCCTAGTAGTATATGTGATACATGGATTTACTATCTGCCTATTATCAGTATCTCAGTATTTGGAACCACTGTTTATGAGTTGCTGCTCATAGCACAAATCGTGTCAGCTATGCACAGCGGGTTTGCATGCACAGTGGCAGTGTGCACACTGTAGAGGTGTACCACTCTGGTAGCAGATCGGGCAAAGGCATCTAAAAATTGACTTGGGATGCACTGTCTTAAAGTCAGTCTGTATAGTGCAAACCCATTAAACATCATTGCACTCCATGTTACAGTGCGAACCTTAGGATAAATATGAATGTAGTAGATTTTCATGTAACCTCCCTTGTGGCTGCAAATGTTAAGTGTTGGCCTGAAGTTCATACGGTCCTGGGTTCAGATACATGGATTGCAACTTACTTTACTAATGTGTCTTTGCATTACATAACAATGTAATTAAACATACAAATGTATTCTTTAATCCTTCTACTGGCAACATCTGTGAGAGTAGGACTATCATGGATAAGGTCCAAGAGTTCTAATACAGCAGACATCTGTCTTTTTCCAGTGGTGTCCCACTTCAGATAGTAGTCACCCTGAGTTACAGCAGTTGACCTAGTATTTCATATATACTATTTTCCTGATGTATGACACACTAATATTGTCAGTTATGTACTCATATGATAATATCTGTATTAGTGAACTTCACTTTATTGTATCCCATCCCGCAAACACGGACAACATGTTTGCGCAATGCTAAGCAGCACACATCATTTTCAAACGTTGCAAAATCCAATAGTGTGCATTCTCAATATTTATCATAACTGAAATTGGTGGGAAAAGTCATTATACATTGGTTTCAAAGGTGAGGTGTGCAGGACTCCAAAGTGCCTGTTGGACTCCTAGTGAATGATTGTGGTCCCTGGCTGTTGCAGTAGCATTATCATGGATCAGATTACAAATCAGATGCATGGAACAGTTTGGCCTGGGATTTGTCCAGTGTTACCGGTATCCCCCACACTGGCGAGCAATGTAGAAATCACTACCTAGACCTCAGAATGAGGAAGAGGGATACCCTTGACTATTGGATTGAGGAATACAGGACTAATGGCACTCTACCGATGTGTAAGTATCACTTACAGGCACTGCTTATAGGAGGTGGCAGCTGCATTGTTTCATGATTGATGCTCTTAATGGCATTATGTTGAGTTCCATTTTTCCCACAGCTAATGCAGATTGATCACTGAATGTGTCTTCCTTTCATTTTGTTTTTCCCTCGCTTGCTCCCCATTTCACCACTTTCCTATTTTCCCCATTTCTTTTGTTTACAGAATTGTTTTACAATGGTGCATGATGCACAGCATTGTGCAACAATGGTAAAAAAGGAGCTTATTAACTTTTATTCAATACCAGTACCATCTAGCACCAGACATTTCATCATTACTGCATTGAGTGCATACATAGCTGATGACACAGATTCATAAATATCACAATTTATAATCTTGATGTACACCCACAAATATTTGAAATGATAGCTACACCTGTACTTGAACCCAGTACCATCTGAACCAAAACCATATACCATCAATGCAGTGCTACAGAGTCAGTTGAGTAGCATCTGTATTTTACACATTGTACAGATAACTGCACAACAAACTGCTGTTGCACACATGCTACTTAAGTACAAGTTTCTAAGTTTATAAGAGCAATATTTATAACATGTCACTTTAGTGATGACCTTTTGTCCCCCTATTGTGTATGGCTTTGTCCAGATGTATTGCTCTACCAAGCTGATAGGTATGTTCCTATTATTTAATTAATAGTTGATCAGCCTTGATGAGCTCTGCTGAGTGCAGCTTCATGCAAACATGCTTTATTGAGAATGTGTGACAATTAGTATTGATTGTTTACAATGCATCTGCTAATTAACTGACTCTGTGTCTGGAGGTGTTAATGCATTGCTGATGATGTCAAATAGTACTGTTTTTGAAATAGTGTCAGAATAATTTTTACAAGTGTTTATGATACTTTTACAATCATTCACTGATACTTTTACTGCTTACCATTGCTTAGCAGTGGTGCGCATCACTCTCCATCTTGCAATAAAAAAAAAAAAAAAAAAAGAAATGGGGAAGACAGGAAAGTGATGAAATGGGGAGCAAGCAGGGGAAAAACAAAGTGACAAGAATGTGCAGGATGGGTGTGTTAATAACCATAACTATCCATTTCTTTAACAGTGACAACTGAGTACATGTACAGATTATTAGCTGAATTTAGAATGTCACCTCCAGAGAGAGGGGTGACAACATAATTGTATTGTAAAGCCAATTGGACCAAATTAAGTGTGTCTAGTAGACACATCTGTGAAATGGAGAGCTATGTATGGGATTAAAATTTTTTGGGATAGGTGCCCCCTTTTTTTAAAGGAGAGAGTGGAATGTTGGGAAGGGACATAAACAAGTCTGGGGCAAGTGAGTCTTGAAGGTGAGTAAGCATTTGCAGACAGACAAGACATACAAGACAAGAAACAGGGTTGGTGAAGGATACAAGATGGGGTAAGATCAATAGTGGTAAGATACTTAGCCCCACCCAGCTGCTCTAGGGCTTCATCTGTCTTAGGCATGGGGTAAGCATTTGACTCTGTGTGACTATTTAATTTCCTGTAGTCCACACATAACCTGGTGCTGGCATCCTTCTTTTGTACCAGCACCACTGCGGAGACCCAGGGACTGCTGGACCCCTGAATTACCCCTAGTACCAATATTTCATGTATCTCCATCCTCAGAGTCTGTTTGACTCTCTCAGGTACCCTATAAGGGTCCTGCTTAATAGGCCTTTGGGGTCCTGTATTCACATGGTGATGCACCAGGTGGGTGCACCCTGGTTTCTCAGTGAACATGTCCCCAAACCCCTGTAACACTGCTCAGATTTCTTGAACCTGGTTAGGGGATAGCTGCTGGGACATTGGTACTCCTTCCCCTGAGGTGTCAGTCTGAGCCCCACTGAGGAGATCAGTAACCAGATCCCCCTCAGACTCCTCCTTCTGTCCACTGCAAATACTCAGCACAAGGTCCTCCCTACCATGGTAAGGTTTCATCATGTTAACATGGTACAATTTGTGCCCCTGCTCCTGCCTAGTAGTTCTACCATGTAGTTAATATCACTGACCTTCCTTACCACCTTGTAGGCTCCCTCCCAGGCTGCCTGCAGCTTGTTGCGTCTGACAGGATAAGAACCATTACCTGCTGCCCTATACCATGCTTTCTAGCTCGAGCATTCCTGTCATACCTGACCTTTTCTGCTATTGTGCTTCTGCCAGGTTCTCCTGGGCCAAACCCATGAGTTCCCTGAGCCTTGTGCTGAGGTTTAGGACATATGCCACAACAGACTCCTTGTGGGATTCACACTCACCCTCCCACTCATGTTGAATCAAATGTAGAGGTCCACTCACTCTATGCCCATACAACTCAAAGGGTGAAAAACCTATGGATTCCTGGGGCACATCTCTGTAAGCAAACAATAGACAGGGCAAATGTTTGTCCAACTCCCTCTTAAACTGATCTGCAAATAGGTCTCCCTTCTTCCCCAACTCATCTACAGTAATGCATTGTCTATCAGCTAACCAGATTTTCATGTTCTCAGGCAAAGTGCTAAGGGCTTGTTCCCTCACCAAAAGGTCTGCCAGCACTTCAAAAGTGGTGACCTGACATCCACTCAACCACCTATGAAAATAAGTGCTTAGTTCATCAATATATTCACACACACTTTCATCTGCTTTGTATCTATGCTCACAAAACTTTTTTCTATAAGCTTCAGGTGTTAACTTAAAACATTCAAGCAAACAGTTCTTTAAAATATTATAATTTAAACAATCAGTTTCAGGCAGTTTAGAAATTACAGTTACAGCTTTGCCATTGAGAAAGAGGGTCAGGAACCGTACCCAGAGCCCTTGGTCAACATTATAGTGTTTACATACCCTCTCAAACATATGAATGAAACTATCAAAATTATCCCCTTCTGTAAATTGTGGAAGAAATTTGCTGACTTTTTTTGCTTCTGGGGTTTGGTTACTCCCTTCCCCATTACCTCCATGACTCTGGCAAAGAGTTAGCATCTCCTTTTCATGTTGCCTCTGCCTCTCCTCCTCAGCTTCCAGGTGTCGCAGTTTCTCATTTTCCTCAGCCTTCAGATGTTGCAGTTTCTCATTTTCCTCAGACTCTAGATGTCTCAGTTTCTTTGCTGCCTCTATTTCAAACATTTAACCTCCAACTCAAGTCTCTTTAACTTCAGATGGCTTTGAAGTCCTCTGTGGAATGGCTGAGCTGTCCGTTTTTTGATAGTTGTATATCAAGACCAGTCTGATTGTCCTCCTGGTTGGTATTTTGTGATGCAGCTGTGATTAAAGCTGCAATGATATCTACTTTAGTCAGGTTGGCATACACTAGTCCTTTAGCCTGGCAGATCTCTACCATACTCCTCTGCTGACATTGCTTGCTCTCCCTGACTAACTAAGTTAACAAAAAAAAATTGTGATATGAACTATAAATCTTCACTGTGTGGCTGATTGAGAGTACAAAAATCTTCAGTGACTACTGCACACAGGCTACAAGAATTCAATATCCACACCACTACAAGCCGATTAATATGTGATGTTGCTAACTCACCACTGTCAAGCAATTAATATGTGATGTGGATATCCCACCACTGTCCACCAATTAATATGTGACACCCCTGCACTAGCCCTGTAATCAAGAAGCCTCAATCCTCACCACTGGCAACAGTGAGGGATGTAGACATTAGGAGGACGACTAGTACACACACAGTAAAGTACAGTTTCCATTAAGAGCACACAGAGATCACAGTCAGACTGGGGGCTGGTTTCTCCCTCTTTCTCCAGATCCCCAATAAGACTCCCCACTAGCACAGCTATAGAGTTGAGTCCTTAGCTAGGGTTCCAGGCCAAGTCCTCACAATACTCTCTCTGTACATGCTGCACCCATTAGCGTAACAACTGTGTATGCTAACTATTGCTGTATAATAATTACTAACCTGGTCTATTCCAACTGAGATGAGGTATAACCATTATTTAAGTACTAGCCTTACCCAAATGGTATACTGTTTCTAGGACACTGCTCACATAGGATCCTACATAGCTTCCCATCAGTGACTCACTTTATAATTTTAAATCCATACTCCCCTTGTAACAAGCATATTGCTGTTAATGCTAATGCTATTTACAGCTACCCCTACCCTCCTTTAGTGAAATGTGTCCGTTATTTGCAAATAATTTGTTCTGCCCACACGGTTGGTAAATTGAGATGCCTAGTGGGAGTAGTAAACTTTATTATAAGACTAACCAACCTGCTGATATAGCTCATAGTGATGTCTTAAGTTGACCCTGCACATTGATCTCTCTACATAGCTATTTACCAACTACTTCAATTACTAGCCTCACACCTATGCTATATCTCCTTTCTAACCAGCATTTTTTTTTTCTTTTTTTTTTTTTTACTAGCCCACGTCCTACAAGCTACCGCATAGCTATCAGGTGGCTGGATGTACTTTGCTGGCGTATTTTGACCCTATACAATCGGAAAACACTGCAATGCTAGGTTCTGACTGTAAGCAGTCTTTAAAAGACTACCATTGCTAGCGACTACAATATACTTGATTACAGGCCATGCTTAACATCGCAACTCAAGGTTTTCGATTTATGCTGCCTGCACATATCTCCCCCAATTAGCGACAGCAATATGATGCACTGTATGTAGTTTTTAAAGAGCAGTCTGCAATTTCTCTCTCTTCTTTCCTCCACAAAAAAAAAAGTGAAAGTACATGATAACCTTAGCTAGTAATTTCTGGTTACTATCCTTTGGGCTGCTGTGTACTTGAAATTGTCTATGTTTACCCTGTACACATGCCCTGTATAACATAACCTGATGCTGTTATGTAATCTGTAGCTATGCTTGGACTGATGTTTTGCTGCTATACTACATAGAATATTTCTGTTGTTTTACATAGTATATTAATGTATTGTTGTCTCATGCTGTCTTTATTGTAAGCCAGATAATCTTTTGTTTACTGTGTTACTGCATTGCATTTTACTGATTCCACTACTCTATCTCCAGTCACTACTTCCTTGCTATTTTGTTACATCTTACTCCCACTCATATAATACTCACTTTTCTCAAACCTGACTCCAACCTGCACTTCCCCATCCCCCATACCACTCAAAGGTCTCCCTTCACTGAGAGTTCCTCTAACTCCCTCACAACCACCCCTTCCATACTCTACTTTTCTCCAAATTGGCTATAACTCTCACATATCCCCAATTACTTACCACTGACACTCATCCAGTTTTATGAATCCTCTTCTCCCACATCTCTCACAATTTATTATTTGTCTTCTTTTCTAGGATTATCCAGCTACTTCAGCATCCGCATCTCTCTCTGGCCCTTTCTGGCTGAAATACCTGCAGTCAAGTCTCTCCCAGAATATATTCCTTCCAGTATGAAATCACTTAAGTTTGTCCACCTTATCTGAAATAAAGTAAAACTGCTATAACCATTCAATGATAACCCCATGGTAGCTACTCCCTACCTCACCAGTAAACCACTCCTTGCTGTTTCCCTTATCTCTGTACTTGTCCTGCTCTCCCTTGGTCACTACTTCCCATTTCTACTGTTGTACTCATATCTGAGTTTTACCTCTTTGTCTCCTAGACCTATCCTCCTCATAATCTGTCTCCCCTATCCAGCTGCATACCTTACCTCTCTTGTAAACCCTTCCAGGCTATCTCTTCCTCCTATTATACTTCTATGTCCTACCTTTACTTCCACTGAAACCACCTCAGGTCAGTTAACTCTGATTCTCAAGCTGAAACATCCACCCTCTCCTGCTCACATACCTTCTATCTGATTGTTTTCTGAGCTTCACCCAACAGGTGCAGCCCCGCTACTCTTGGGCTCACTTCGCTCCCCTACCCCACCCCCATTTTCACCCACCCCATTACAATTTCCTTTATGCCATCCTCTCCCCCCTTCCTGTTCCTCCAGCCCCACAAACACCACTTCCTGCAACTTAACCACTCCCACCGACAAAATCTGTCAATCTTCACTATCTTACCTCATACCATTTAGTGTCTCCCCCTACTGGTCCATTAAATCGAATTCTCTCAAATATGCATTACCTTCTTATTCCCACAACACTCCTATTCATTCTATCCTCCATGACCACTTACCACATCCACCTTCAAAACCCACTCTTATGCTCTCGTACCTCCACATATTATCAACAAAACATCTTTTCTATCACTTATACTATCTCCCCAGCTCTATTTACCTCTACCACCATATGTCTATTTAAACACTCCATCCTCCAAGTCCATACACCTACTTATAAGACTAAGTCAATGCTATATAAACTCCAACTACATACTGCCACACTTTCTATTCTTAGAAATAAACTACTCTGCTCTGGAGACATCCATCCCAACCCAGGCCCAACTCCCACTCATACCTACCTGATGCCTACCAGACACACCGCCTCCACAGACTCCACACAAATTCCTCCCCATCCACAACAGCATGTACAGAACCTAGCCCCATCACAAAACCTGACTATTCTCTCACTAAATATTCAGAGCCTAACAAAGTCACTGAGCTCCAAAGTTGGATGGCTCATACTACCCCACACATTCTCTCCCTATCAGAAACTTGGCTAAAGCCACAAATCTCTGACAGCGAAATACTTCCACCTGGCAATAGTATATTTTGCTCCGACAGACTTACTAAAAAGGGAGGTGGAGTAGCTATATTATACTCCAACAGCATAAATATCTCACCTTATCCCTCACCCATACCTAACTTCTACCCAGCAGAAGTTCTAATACTAATCTGCCATTTGAACTTTCAAAAGAAATTTGCTGTTGTTTCCATCTATTTTCCTCCTGGTAACAATTTACCCATCCTTGAAAACATTCTATCCTGGTTCTCCCAAACCATACCATATGAAACCCTTATACTAGGTGATGTCAATATTGACTGGTCAAAACTCATTACTGACTCACCTCAACTCAGTATCCACCTATATGGCTTCCACCAAATGATCTCATCCCCCACTCACTTCCACAAAACGTCATCATCAAGTACTACAATTGACTGGATTCTTACCAACTCTCCCCACCACTACCATAATCCCACCACCTTACCTGACTCCCTTAGTGACCATCTCCCCACCTCTATCTTAAAATACTACATTTCAGCGGCAAAACCACACCTAACTAGAGACTGTCAGAAACTATCCAATTTCAATTCCACTCAATTCAACTCTATTCTCTCTAGTATAGACTGGACCTTCCTAAAACAAATCCCACTAGACAACGCTGTAAGTATGTTTAACAACATATTTCTGAAAACTCTAGACTCCCTAGCTCCTTCTAGGAAAATCAGAATTAAATCTAATTTTGCTCCATGGCTATCTAAAGAAACAAAGTCACTAATGAAACAATGGGATAGTGCTTGGAAAGCCTGGACTAAAACAAAAGAACTCCCCCTCCTTCACAAATATAGACAACTAAGAAACTTATAAAAAAATACTACATTAGATAAAAAAATCCTAGTACACCTCTGTACAGCTAAGCAACTCATCTAACCCTCATAAATACTGGTCTACCCTGAACAAAATCCTCTACCCAGGCAGACCTTCTAACCCCTCCCCCTACCCAGACTCATCTCCTGAACAAACTGCTACCCTTCTAAACAAACATTTTATTGATACCATCCAGAATCTCATACTCTCTAAGCCAAACTTAACTTCACAACCTACAGCACCCAACACTCAAACCTCAACTCAGTTCTCCTTTCAGCCCATTTCTACCTCTTATATTAAATCTTTACTTCTTAAGCTCAAACCCTGCTCTACCGCCACAGACAAATTACCACCTACCTTCCTTAAAATTACTGCTGACACTATTGCCTACCCTGTCTCTGTACTAATAAAGAGATCAATTCTTGAATCAACTGTTCCTACTTTGTGGAAATCCTCCTTCACTATACCATTACATAAAGGAGGGAACTCAACTGACCCCACAAACTACCGACCCATTGCCATTCTACCCCCCTCTCTAAGATACTAGAAAAATGCATTCACACACAGCTTCTTAACCACCTCATCAAACACAACCTACTCACCCCCACCCAACATGGATTTCGTCCCAACCACAGTACTACCACTGCCCTCCTTTCCTTCACTCACACTATTGCAGAGGCAATGGATAACAATAAACTTGTCTCTTGTCTCTTCCTCGACCTCTCAAAGGCTTTTGATACTGTTTCTCATCCTTTACTACTATCCAAACTCTCACACCTACACCTATCCACATCCTCCCTAGCACGGTTCACCAGCTACCTAACCGGAAAGCTCTCATCCATCTCCCTCTTCCTTCCTACCCCCACTGGTGTACCCCAAGGCTCCATCTTAGGTCCCCTTCTGTTTAATATATTCACCAATGACCTGTCTACCTCCTGCAAAGAGTCTTCCCTCATACAATATGCTGATGACTCCACACTTATATCTATCTCCAACAACATCTCCAAGCTCCATACCTTAACCCAACAAGCCTTCCTTTCCACTGAGCAATGGCTATCTGACAACCAATTGATTCTAAACCCCAAAAAGACTAAGCTCCTGCTCTTCCTTCCCCGATCTCTTGCTCATCATAAATCATAATTTTTCATCAAATCCTTGAACAACACGACTATTCAACCTGATACCCATACAAAACTACTTGGAGTCATAGTAGATGACAAACTTCAATTCAATCTCCACTTACTCCAATGCATAAAGAAAACACATCAAAAACTAGGTCTACTTTATCAAAACAAAAAAATTCTCACCCCAGAGGCTAGACTGACACTTGGACAGGCACTACTCCTACCAACATACAAGTCACCACCTTGAATAAACTCCAACAAACCTATCCCAAAATAGCTAGATTCATCACCAACTCACCATACAATACATACCATTGTATTGCATTAAACTCTCTCCAATGGCTAGAACTCCACCAACAACTGCTTCTATCTCAATTTCAAATACTACACTCTATTCTCGACAAACCCTCTTTCTGTCCATCTCTCTAACCCTTAGTCTCCACCTACACTCCATCCCAGACCCTCCGTGCATCGAACCAACAGCTACTAGACATATATCAACCAAACAAATCTATTAGGAAAATGCTCCATAAACATACTGTCACCAATGCCTGGAACAAACTCCCCCTTAGCCTATGGTTCATTACCCACTACACTCAGTTTAAAAATGAACTAAAAACTTTTCTACTTAACTCCAAGACTTGTTCCTATCATAAACCCACCTAGTCTCCCTCTCCTGTCTCACACTTTTCTACACACCATTCTCTAAAAAAAATTTGAATTTGATGATAGAACTTCATCTATGCATTTTATGTATTAACAGCTTTGTAACTGCTCTTTTCTGTACTCAACTTTGTTATTGTTTAAACTCAACTTTATTATTAACAGCTTTGTAAATCCTTCAACTATGTTAGTACTATACTTCTGCATGCAGTCAATGCACTACTATGCAATTTTCTGGAGCTTTTCTCCTCAGGCCTCCACTGAAAATGGGCCAAAAGCCCAGTTGGACTAACCCGTTTAACAAATGACAATAAAATAAATAAATAAATTGCAACAACCAGGTATATAGCCATTGCTGTATATTACTAACTAACATGATCTGTCAACACTGAGATGAGATATACCCATTATTATAACAACTGGGTACGTAACCATTGTTGTATATTACTTACTCACCTGGTCTATTACTACTGAGAAATGCTGCACTTACTGGTGTAACACCTGCATTTGTTAACCATTGCTGTATATTACTTAATAAAATGGTCTCTCACCACTGAGATGTGGTGCATTCACTGGTGTAACAACTGTATATGCAAACCATAGTTGCATATTACTTGCTAACCTGGTGTATTACAACTGAGACATTGTGCACCCATGGGTTTAACAACTCTGAATGTTAACCATGGCTGTATATTACTTACTTACCTAGTGTATTACCACTGAGACATGCCACACCCACTAGTGTACCAAGTGTGTTTGCTAACAATTGCTGTATATTACTTACTAACATGTTCCATCATCATTGAGACATGGTGTATTCACTGGTGTAACAGCTGGGTATGTAATCATTACTGTATATTACTTATAAACCTGGTCTGTCCCCCACTGAGAGACATTGCACACACTGGTGTAACAACTGTGTTTGCTAACCATTGCTGTATCTTACTAACCTAATCCATCTCTATTTCAATACCTCTACTCTTCTATGTTTGAAAGTTTGGTGAACCAAGTGAGGTCCACTCCATGTGGTGGATCTCTTTGTTACAATCTTCTCTGCATTATGCTTGCACTGCTACTATCAAAGGGCATCAATCGGCTGCATACCTCCCAACCTCTTAGCACAAGAAACCTTGTCAAAGCCTAAAATAATGGGGGGACAATGTATGTGACCTGGCACAGTCTACTTCTGCCATTCTGGACTTATCTAACATTTTGCCTATAACAGGTTCAGAAGTTATCAATGTGATGTCCCCTCTCTGGGCCAGTAATCAAGGATACTGAATCCTCACTACTGACACTGGAGAGGGACAATCACTTCAAACAAACATGGGTGCACTCAGTAGCGTAAGATGCAGCTCTCTGCATCAGTCACAATTTCCCTTAAGAGCATGCAAGGAACACACTCAGTCCCGGGGCCGGTGTTGCTCTCTCTCCAGATCCCTGGTTAGACTCCCCACTGGCACAGCTATAGAGTTGAGTCCTCAGCCAAGTGTCCAAGCCAAGTCCTCCATCACTCTGTCTGTGAAACCAGTGCTTCATGTCCCTACTCCAAGCAGCTGACACACTCTTTGAGATTTGATTTTCATACACACACACACACACACACACACACACACACACACACACACACACACACACACACACACTTGGGAAAGGCTGGTGCAGATTTACTAGCTATGCCCCCTTCTGCCCAGACTATAAGCTAGTTACTACCACCATACACTCCAAAGCTAGCTACTCTAAGGATCTTACAAGGGTTACAATTATACTGAGTGAAATTAATATTAATACAAATGATAGTGTTTGACCAAAGCAGTAAGGTTTTCTGGAGTGGCCACAGAGTCACCAAATAGATATGAGTACTCTCAAATGTTAAAATATTCTCTAAAGGACTGGCCATAATGTAAAGTTTAAATATATTTAATAATAAATAATTAAAGAATATGAAAGTATAGAATATCCATTTACAAAAAACACCAGAGTTTCATTCACAGGAAATATTAAAATAACACAGATGAATAGATTCACACAGATACAGAAAAAACAGTACTTACCTAATCTCATTATATTTTCCTGACTGATCTAAAGAATTACTGATATAGAAAAAAACAGTACTTAACTAATCTCACTATATGCTCCTGACTGATCTAAAGAATCACTATTCCCTGTTTCAATTACTAGAGCAAGGCAAGATGAAGTAGGTGAAGGGTCCTTCCTTGTCAGTTTCCAAAAGCAGAGTGCTAAGTCACTGAGAGAATTATCTCTGTAATATCTAAATATTATTTCAGAGTTGGTTACAAAATTATATCATAGCTGGTCATCTGACTTTGTTTCTCACACTACCCACATCACTAGAAGCTGCCAGGATTTAGCACATAATTGTTACAATTTCAACACTTCTGCTCTTCCTACAGAAACTAACAAACCATACTTCTTGCAGACATTGCATCTTTGGCTTCATTCAAAACTGTGAGACAACATCTTTATGACTTAGGCTCAGTAATTTAATTTCAAAATATTTTTCAAAGTCGGGTGGATTGAAATTAACCTCTTCTCTTCCAGTATCTTCTGTTAAACCATATGCATTTAATCAGTTACAATACAGTCAAGACCCACTTTTGGTACATTTTAACACAAGCAGCTTTACAAATACATTTTCAACACAGCACCTGTACAAATCAGTTTGTTATACAAATGACATATAATTATTTATAAAATTCCAGCTAGCTGTGCTGGCATATGTTACACATCCACTGCCATACTTCTCCTGGCATAGCTGGCAATACCTCACATCATCACAATTAGATTAACAGATATGTTCTTACTTGAATCCCCTTATCCTAAGTTGTAATAGGGTCTCATGCATTTTTGAATATGGGCACTGTTGATTCATATTATACTATTTATTTCTGAATTATTGGTCAACAATTAACTGAATTCCGGTATTGGCGTACGTCATCATTTAACCTGCCTGTTAATCAGGTGTGCAATTGTATTTCTGTCTGCAGTCCCTGATTGTCCTTTGGGCTAATTTGCCTTCTCTTTTTTGTGACTCCTTTTTTGAATCATTGTTTTACCTGTTACTTCTGTTTAGAAATCAACTCAGATTGCTGTCTATCCTTTTGACCCTTTGTCTATAGATCCTTTGATATCCATGAAATGTTAGAAGGTAGGCATTGCTCAGTCATAAGGGAGGGGTGGAAAAGAACAGTTTTTCCATGCCCTGACATAGACAGGTTGATCTGGGTGGTGATAATTAACAGGCACCAGCCAAAGACAAAGCACAGTTTAGACTTGGATTCTCTTTATCTTACTGCAGTACCACAATATGAACACTGTCATATGTGATCTTTAAGTAAGACTTGTTCTTAATAACCCTGTCTGTGGCTGTGATTTTTAATGCTAGGCCAAGACATAACAAACCAGGTCATGTACACAGCTGGGTGTGTATAGTAGATCTGGAATTTATCATGGATACCTCATTTGATGGCAATTTTAAATCACATTTAGCAGCATTTGTTCTGACAAATTTCCATATTATTTATACATGTAGGCAGGATATTATCATGTACTGTATAGTCATCTCTTTTTTCAAAGCAATTGAGGTGTCAAGACATAAATGTTAAAAATTCCAGGACCTTAATTTATGTCCTCAGTGCATGAGAAAATTGCAGATTACTCCTAATGTACTGTTCACCTGGTTGACTACATTCTTACTGCACAAGTTCTCTGAACTTGAATATATATACCCTAGATGGTTGATTATGAGTGACTTTAATGCCTGGATCAATAATGAATGAATTTACCATTGCAGACAACCTTGATATTTTCTGAAGTGGAGACAGTTTCATTGCCTTCTCACTGTCCTTGGTCTTCCTGGTAAGTTTTCATTTGGCATGCCTTTTGTGCAGAATCTATGCTCTCCTCTTCCTTATGTCCACTGCTCTATTTTCCTTCAACATTCAAGGAAATGTAAGTGAATTTTATTTATTTATTTTTATTTGTCCTATGATAACTGTGAAAATACAGCAAAGACATTGGTCTATTTTCAGTGGAGGCTTGGGGAGAAAAAGCTCCACAACAGATTTAAAAACATTTAAACAATAATTGAGTAATTGAGTAATTATATACAAGGGGAGAAAAGACCCACAACAGATTCAATTTAATTTTACTATGAGTTGTGGAGAAAGGCTCTACAAACACACACATCAAAACATTTTATAGTAGCTGAATAGTAATTATATGCAAACAGATTGAAATACATTAACAGAAATATTAAGAATACAATATATACAGCAAGTAGCAGTACATAATGTAGAAGTGGATAGCCTATGTCAAGTAAACTAATACACAGTTATTCAAAATATTAACTATATTTCTAAAAATGTATGGAAGTAAAAATAATAGAGGATTCTGCTACTAAAATAGACAAAGGAATAGAACGAGATGAGGAGGTGTAATAAGTAAGAAGGAACATTAGGGATATGGAGAGAGAGTTGATTATTATTAGAAAGATGAGAATGTTACAGAAGAACAAAAAAGAGGAAAATAAATAGCAGTAAGTGTTGGCTGAAGCAGTAGAAGATAATACATTAGTAGTAGGGTATCATTCTTTTGATGTTAGGCCATTACTACCAGCTAAGATATGGAGGTGTTAGTAAATTTAGAGTAAGAAAGGCAAAGTTATAGTGAGTAGGTGGTCATACATGTGTTTTGAGGGTTGTGTATGTACACTTCCAGGTGTTGGATATCTGTGCTCTTGCAAAGAAACTGAATCTAAAGAAACTTTACAAACTTAATTTTGTAGAGATTACTATTCTTTGGGTCAAAAATTACCTAAAAGACTCAAGCGTCCATATGTACCACTTACCCACTTCATCTTGCCTTGCTTTATTAAGTTAGTAGGAAACAGAAATTCTTTAGATCAGTCAGGAAAATATAGTGAGATTTGTTAAGTATTGTTTTTTTTTTCATCTTTCCATCCATCTGTGTTATTTTTAATATTTCCTGTGATTGAGACTCTGGTGTTTATTGTTAATAGATGTTTAGTATTTTCATGTTCTTTTATTATTTATTATTAAATATATTTAAACTTTTCATTTTGTCTGGTCTTTTAGTGAACATTTTAACATTTGAGAATACTTATATTTATTTGTGGACACTCCTGAAAGCCTTACTGCATTGGTCACATACTACCATTTGTATTAGCATTAATTTTACTCAGTATAATTCAGTACCCTTATAAGAGACTTAAAGTGGCTGGCTTTGGAGTGTTCTGGTGGTAGTATCTAACTTATAGTCTGGGCAGGGGAGGCATAGTTGATAAATCTGTGCCAACCTTTCCCAGGTGTGTGTGTGTGTGTGTGTGTGTGTGTGTGTGTGTGTGTGTGTGTGTGTGTGTGTGTGTGTGTGTGTGTGTGTGAAAATCAAATCTCAAAGAGTGTGTGTGTCAGCTCCTTGGAGCACTGGTTTCACAGAGAGGGTGGTGGAGGACTTGGTTTGGAACACTCGACTGAGGACTCAACTGTACAGCTCTGTCAGTGGGGAGTCTTATTTTGGGCCTGGAGAGAGAGGGAAACCCAACTCCAGGACTGAGTGTGTTCCCTCTGTGCTCTTAAGGGAAATTGTGCTTGGTACAGACAGTTGCATCTGGAAATACTAGGTGTATCTATTTTGTCTAATTTGTTCCAAGTGAAAGTTCCCTCACTGGTGTCAGTGGTGAGGATTGAGGCTCCTTGATTACTGGTCCAGAGCAGGGACATCACACATGCATTGAGGAATATATCTTCTTCATATAGAAGAGATGATTATGACAACAATAAGAATGCCATAGGCATAATCAGAGGAAGTGCAGTCACTGGCAATTACTCACCTCAGCAACAACCATAGTCATCCAGTCATGAAGGTTAGTGCAGCCCCATGGTAAAATCACCTACTGAAAATTACTGTAGAAGTTAACTGGTTACATGTAATGCATGACAATTCTTATCAGCAGGAGAACCCTCCATTTCTGTTCATGGTAAGTGCCCTCCAAACCTTATTATACAACATTTATTTCTGTGCTCCAAGATTCAAGTAATATTGTCATCAATTGTTCCTTCACAGGATCAGTGATCAGCACTGGAAGTGAGCAGTTCTATTGTACTAGTACAGCTGAATGGCCATTGATAATGACAACATAACAGTTATATTTATGATACAGGTCAAGGACAGTGGCACACAGTTGCCAAGTGTAATGGCAGGATCACACAGCCCACAGCAGGTACATAACTCTACAGTAAATGGCACATGGCCACATGTCAAGTAGATGAAGACATTGTAACACAGTCAGTACAGGAAGAGAACCCATTATGTCAACACCAAGGTTTCCTCAACCATAGGAAAACCTTTAGGTAGATACTACACTATCAGAGGTAGTAGTGTTGACTGTAACACATGTGCAAAGGGTGTGCCAGGCAGAGGCACATGTCACAGCTACCCCAGAAACACGAAAAGCATTGTCTGCCCAATAACAGATGTTCTGAGACATTGTTCAGGCTCAGTCCACTCCCACAAACAGTCAGATAGAGATTGCTAGAGTTCTGCAAGGTGTATGTGAGGACGTCCACCAGTACAATGTAATAGTAGAGAGTAGGGATAATGGCATGGTCACACAATAGCTATGTCTACCTCCATTTATACATAGTCAGGATGTAAAAGATTCTGGTAGGAAACAGTGCTGGATAAAGAAGAGGAGGGGAACTGTTCGAACACATAGGGACAGAGTTGTTCCCACACAAAATTATTCTCAGGAAAGTAAAGGAAAAAGTGATGTTGGGGTGTAACACAAAAGAACTCAGACAGGCCTTATCAACATTCATCTACATGTAGCATTACCCTTCATTTGTGGTCTTTGTCATACAGCACTGTGGGATAACTATCTTTAAGATCACCTGAATCCAGTAGGTCATATCTTTGCAGCAAGTCTGCATCAAATCCCATTGTAGCACTTCATCATGATAACAGTCACCATCATCCATGCTTTCCTCAGAGAACATTGTGTGTGACACATCCAACCTGCTGTAAATCAGGATGGCCAGCATGACTACTGAAACTATCCCATGTGACAATTCACCAGCATGTGTTTTACTGATGTACTACAATGTAATGTAGGGGCAAAGGCAGGATTAGGGTTACCATGTATTAGTAAGGTGGTGCAAGGGAGCAACACCAACCTCACTATTTCCCCTGAATCTAACCCCAACCCTAAACAGTGCCTTAGAAAACTCCTTCCCATAACACCACTATTCATAAGGTGAGGATGCATCAAAAAAGGTAAGTGTAATGGGATGGGAAATTAATCAGTGATAAGCACTGGTGTATCTATATAGATGCACTCACTTACAATCACACACACACACACACACACACACACACACACACACACACACACACACACACACAAACATATAAATAAATATATATATATATATATATATATATAAATATATATATATATATATATATATATATATACACAGACACACATATATATAATATATATATATATATATATATATATATATATATATATATATATATATATATATATATGTACCGCGATCTCCACAAAAGATTTGTTAGTTGTACATCAACAGAATATGTTGATGTGCAACTAACAAAACATGCAAACTGCATGTTTTTTCATTACTTTGTTTTAGCTAAAATGCATATTCGATGTTATGCACGTTCGCTAAAGTCAGTTCGTCAAAGTGCAGTTCGATTATCTGTATTTTCAATGTTCTGACAAGGACCCATATATATATATATATATATATATATATATATATATATATATATATATATATATATATATATATATACACACACACACACACACACACACACACACACACACACACACACACACACACACACACACACTCACATATAGGTAATGTGGGTTTATATTATAAGAACAAAGTTTTAAATATTCAAACATCATATGGATGACACCAAATGGTCAAATACTTAAAACCTCACAAGTGTGAATGGAGATTGCCTAGGGAATTCTTCCCTTTACTTCAATGTAGTGCAATCTCAGAGTGGTATATTTAAGTAGCGGGAGAAGTGGGGGGTGCAGGTGGGCTTGCCCTCCTGCTCAGAGCAATCAGGTAGGTTTTTCTTTTATTTTTATATTTTTTATTTTGGTTTCGATGTTTTACAACTTTGCTCATATGGTGTCGCCCATATGGTGTTTGAAGTTGTAAAACTTCGTTCCTATAATATAGACCCAGGTAATGTACAGATATATACATAAGTATTCATATTTATGCGTATGTTATACATATGTTTATGCGTGTGTGCATGTGTGGATTGTATGAAGTGACACTCAGTATAGTCATTAGTTCAAGTGCAGTTTATTTACTAAGCAATATCTAACATAAAGTTCACTTTCAGCAAAACAAAAAAAGCAAGCATCCTTTTTGCTTACATTTCAGTTATGGCTTTGTCAGTATCCATTTTAAAAATCTCTTAATGAAATGCCTCACTTCCTTACAGTTCTCAGGTATTGAAGATCATTGCTTTCGTCAGGCTGTCACACACATTCAGATTTAAGTTCCTGGTACTCCTGTCCTCCCCATTTAATTTCCTGGTGCTGTACAAGTACAGTCACAGGTATGCTTTGGTACTTCAGCAAAGGTACAGTTAAACTCCTGGAGCCCCCCAAGTAAATCCATTTTTAAGCTCTTAATGCACTACAGCTTTTACTGGCTATGGTTCCCCCAAAAGTTTGCATGCCTTGAAAAAGCACTATCTAAGTAAATATCTCTGCTTTTTTGGGTACAGGCCTTGCTTTTATAGCAATTCAGTAGATGACTCAGAGTAAACTCTGCTACATGCTTCATTACCATAATGCGTTGTCTATATGCACAGCCATTAAGGTTATGTTGTAGTATATGGAGTTTACACACCACATCAAAGCAGCATCCCTAAAAAAATTACTAACCACTATAACACAACCACAATGCTCCCCCAGCATGGAACCCCTGATTCTGTACTGAATGTGATAGCTTATGTAACCAAGATAACCAATCATCGTTCAAGTTACTGGTGACAGGCCTATGTCTGATTATGAGATGGAATGGCTGTAACATCAAGGCCTACCCATCTGATTTGGAGGTGCATAGTTAAGTTACCAGAGTGAAGCTATATTCTAATAAGTAACATTGTAGGGCCATTCATGCACACTTAATAATGAGGCATTCCTACTCTATGGCAGAGTACCTTGCCCTGGCTTTTGGTGTTACTTAACTTTGTACTTAGATAGTATACTTGGTGTTTATCACTTCATTAAATATCCCAACTCCTAATCAAATTTCAGATGCACCCATATATACAACAAAAGGTTTAGTAAAGTCAGGGGTAACAAAGACTAGCTCCAAACATCAAACATTTATAGTAGGTTAAAAGCCTCAGCTGCTGCATTGGTCCATTCTATCAGTATAGGTGTCTTACCTTTTGTAAGGTTTGTTGGAGAACATGCTATGGTAACAAAGTTGGGTATTACACTTTGTATAGTATCCTGCTAGTTCTAAGAATGTCTTCATTTGTTGTTTGGTATTAAGTACAGGCCAGTTTATGAAAACATCTTTGTTGTCTGTTGTGTATATAATTAACCTGCTATCAAACACATACTCTGACTATCAGGCTTCCATCATACCATGTTTACTTTTGCCAGCATTAATGGTAAGTTCTGCATGCCTTAAGAGTATAACATGGCTTACACTTTGGTGACTCCCAGTCTTCTAAGTAAATTACTGTCATCAAGGTATGCAGCTGAATACCTCTTGTGAGGTTTCAGAACTTTACCCATGAACCTTTTAGAGATGGCAGAGCTTTTGCTAAGTCCCGTATAATAAAGCAACATTCAGGCAGGGAGTGCTGTCTTCTCTTTGGTTTCAAGGGGTCAGGAAGTGGGGAATCTACCAGAACCCGCTGGTTAAATCTAAAGTGGTCAGAGACCTTCCTTTGCCTAGTCTGCCCATGTGTTCATCCATTATGGGCATTTGATAAGTGTCAGATTTGGATATGTCATTCAGCTTTTAAGAATCCTTACAAAATCCTAATGGAGCCATCCAGTTTTAGGTCCAACACAGCTGAACCATTCCATTCACTTTGGGACTCTTCAATGACACCTAATTTAAGCATCTTTTCACTGTTTCACTCATTGTTTTTATTTTTCATTCTGGCATCCTGCATGGTTTTAAGCTTACTTTCTCCAATTGTAGAGTTTCATTATGATATTATATTAAACCTTTTCTAGTAAGCACCTTAAAAGAGTATTTATTTCTCAGTAAGAATATAATTTCCTCATATCCTTCTACTGAGTTCTATGTCAACTTCCACGTTTACTACAGAAGCTTCAGCTTCTCTTTATGCTTGTAACTCGTGTGTGATATATTTTCTTTGTTTTTTTTTTCATTTTCTGTCTCATTTTTCTTATATAATACTTCACATTATTCGTTGTCTGTACACTTCAAAGGGTCTGCCATTTCAACAACCATTCATTTTCAGCAGAGGGAACAAATGTTAATAATCTGTACCCTCTTTTAAACTTTCCCATTTCAACAACCATTCATTTTCAGCAGAGGGAACAAATGTTAATAATCTGTACCCTCTTTTAAACTTTCCTAAGTCTAGCATTTTCTGTTATGGCCTCTCTGTTGTGTACCCTTTGCATGTGCTCCTTAGCTATTTGGATAACTGTTAACTTAAGTTGCAAGTTTGTAAAGTTTGCCATTACATTTTTAAACTAGATTTTTTCCTCCTTCTGAGTCTGTTTTGCTTTGTTCAGCAAGCCCCAGTGAAGTTTACCGTATAGTAACTCAAATGGGTTAGAACACTCCTCATAAAATAGAAGGCAGAAGTAATTGAGCCCAGTTTTTACAATTTAACTCTATGGCATTCAGTAGCAGTGACTCCCAATTTTTAAGTACTCCATTAATCCACTGATGTTATTAAATGTTTTACTTTAAGACACTGGCATCCTAGACATAAATATGATTCCCTGATCCGTGAGTACCTCTTTCGGGATCTCTTTCCTGGAAAAAAAATGAACATTAGATCTTTGGCTATTGAATTAGCACTGAATTTTCACAGGAATACTACTTCTTAGAACTTAGTGGCATAGTTAATAAACACTAGAATGCATTGATAGGTATTACTAGACTTTACTAATGGACCTACAACCTCCATAGCTATCTGCATGAATGGAATTCCCAATTGCAAGCATTGGTATTACTGGATTTTTGGCCTAGGATCTGATACCAACCAACATTCTATGTAAGCTGCACAGAAGTTGTCAATGTCTTTCATTACACTTGACCAATAAGCCTTTACTAAAAGAATAGGTTTATTTTTATCCATTTCTAAGTGTCCTTGAAAAATATGGCTAAGCACTAATTTCATTACAGGTTTGTAACAAGTATTGAAGGTAGCATATAGGGCACTATTACTTCTTTGTATTTGTTTACCCAATCAATCCTCATTTCAAAATAGAATTGAATCTAGCTGCTCATCTGTTTATCCTTCTAGTCTAAATATATTTTCAATCAGCTGACTTAATCGATTATTCTTACTTTGTGCTTTCTTAATCTTTTATTTACTTATCTGCAAATCTGCCAGGTCAAGAAAACTTTTATTAATTCACTGATATGCCATAAAGAGTATATATGTATCTGTGGCACATGCTGATAATGCTTTCACGTGTGTGTTGTGAATTCCCTGGTGTCCTAGGGTTAAAATCCAGCTAAGGTGCTGTTTGTGTGAACATAATGATGTTTAAGGATCATATGTTCATGTTACAAGACAACAAAGCTGAGGAAACATCAGAACTATACATTTTGGAGTTTGGGATTTGGCATAATGGTTAAGGTACTAACCTCACAGACACAAGGTACAGAGTTTGATTCATATATTTGGGTCGGGGGCTCATATAATAGCTAAGGTGTTTACTTCACAGAGAAAACATACAGGGTTTCATTCTCACTAAATGAAATTGGCTACACTTAAAATGGTCCCCAAGGAGAGCTAATCTAGTACTTACCTAAGAAAGTATAACATCTTCACCTATGAAAACAGGTATGAGCATTTATTTTTCTTCAGTTCCTTTCTCTACAAAAGGCAAATCATAGCAGTGCTTTTGATTTTGCCAGTTCTCCTACTTTGACCAACACAATTCTGTCTCTATAAGTACCTGCTGCTGAAAGCTTTGCATCTAACAATTCCCTTGTTTTGACAGTACAGACAGAAATCTAGGGCCCTCTTCGGGTTCCTTTTCTTCTCTGTGAGTTTAGTTGTATGGACCTGCCCCTGTCAATAGACACATAGACATCTTCCATTGCTTTAATGGTTGAACTCTTCTGACAAAGCTTCTTATCATAAACTGTGAGTGCTTCTCTTTCAGGTTCTTTTCTGACATCTTTCACTAACTTAACAACTGGTGTTTTCTAGTAAACCTCAGAAAAAGTTTTCTAATAACATATATATTCTTTTGTCCCTTCAAACCACTGCCAATTTTAGTTCATTGTGATGTATCTACAGCTATCCCTTTCTTTTCATTGGGACTATGCAGACTGCTGTTGCACCCCACATATGCACATTTTAATATGGATGTATTTAGGACTGTATATTCTCAACATTGAGTCAGGCTGCTGCTAGTCTGCCACCCACCCCCACCCATATACACACACACACACACACACACACACACACACGCACACACACACACACACACACACACACACACACACACACACACACACACACACACACACACACACACACAGACTCATTTTCACTAGACATGTATTCAGGCCACAGAGTATCTAACTATGATCTCTTCCCCCATAAATTTCAACAGTGACTTGGAATGATGCAAGGCTTGGCCATTTGCAACACTATGTATTAAGTTATTTACCAGAGCTACAGGATGTAGTATCTTTCCCAAATACTTTGAATTTCTATATGAATTATTGGATACTCCCTGTCTCCATGACCATATATGACTTTTCCCTTTCCTTTGTCATTTGTTTTATTTTTACACACATATGGTTCTTTATTAAATGTGGCAACACTGTCAAAATCTAATAGCCCCTTCAGTCCCTCAAAGTCATCGGTACCACATATCTGCCTACCAGTAGGGATGACAAATAGACAACATGCTTGTTCTACTGTTCTAGAAGTTACCTCTATATCTACAAGGCACCATGTTGGTTAGAAATTACAGAGCATAATAATAATAATAATAATAATAATTATAATACAAAAACAGATTTGCTAAATAGAAAGGCCCACTGGACATACAGTGCCTTTTCAGGGATAAGCCAGGAGCAATGTCTGGTTGATGACTTGCTCAAAGTCGCAGAATAAACCAACATGGGCTGAGGAATGAAATTCCATACTACTGTTACTATAGCTCATATCCTTAGCCCTCTGTGCCAACTGGTTAGAAATCACATTTTTGGTTAGGTATGGCATTCTTATTACTGATTAAGCAATTTTTTAGCAATGTGCCCCTCTTTCCAAATTTGAAACAGATTATTTCAGCTGATGACATTTTTTACGTGATCACATACTCCTGCGCACTTTTAATTATAGGCTTAGGTTGATCCATTTTAAAAAGTGCTTCAGTAATTAGTAATCCTTCAATAGGCACAGTGCCTTTGCCCACACTCTTAGGGTCACAAAAAAGGTCATTCATGCAGATTATCAAGGAGTACCTTTCTGAACTTACAAACTGATAAATGTTAATCATTTTACCTCTACTGTTCACCACTGATTCCAACCATGTTTTAACCATGTTGTAAATTAAGCATTTGTTCTCTTACAGTTTTACTTGACTGAAATGCCCAGTAATGAAAATTAATTGTCTATGTTTCAAAAGGCACACCATTATTAACTAGCAGTTTCTTTTTCATTTTCCGCTAATTCCTATAATTTGTAACTGTCATGTCCATATAGGCTTTGACTGCTTAGCAAGTGAGTTGTGATAATACATTTTAAGCTAGTCAAGACTGAGCCCAATTCTTCTGGGTGGCATATAATCTCAAAAGCAACAAGGTATACTTCAAGGCTGCCATCAGTCCTCACTTTCTATGTTCCAGTGTCTCTCTGTAAGTCAGCCATTTATGAAGGGAGGTTGCAGAGTGACCTACCTCTGGCTTTTTGAAATACACTTTAATTCTTTACCACATTTTCAACTTAACTGTCAATGGTGGGGATGGATTGTATCATGTTGGTAGCATCCAACTTCGATTTTTGAACAGGCCACATTGGCATACACCTTGTGGGCAGAAAAGGCGAGTCTTCATAAACTGGCTCAAATGCAACCCTCATCTCTGATAAAAAAAGAAAGAGAGACAGAGAGAGAGAAATGATGTGCCATGTTTGATGTGGTCTTTGTGTTAGATAGTATACTGACTATCTTACGCATCTATTCCTGGATAGCAGGTCTCTCTCTCTCCTGAAATGGCATGACATGCTCATTCATATTTTGTGCAGGTTTGCAACAAAGTGTCAATAGGTTTCTTCATGTTAGTACTGAATTCTTCACCTGCAGACAAAGTCCATTTTTTCTCTTTTAAGCAAGGAAATTAACTCCAAATATTTGTGCATTTGGGTTTACATGACTTTATTAAATATACTGAAAGACAATCTACTGACCTGAACATACAGATTCCTGCAATTAGTGATGACTACAATATCTGATAGTATGCCAAAAATAGTGATTCCAAACTGGACAACAGAGCAAATTATGAAAACACTACAGCTTCCTTTACAGGGTTTTTGAAAGGAGTAAATCTTCTCCCTGTCTCACCAGACCCCCAGAACTTAAACATAAAACCCAAAGTTGTGTGATACTTGAGGCTTTATCTGGGGTCTGGTGGTAGATGGGTTGGACCCCCCACTCTCCCCCAATGGAGAGATTGCAAGATAACTTGCACATTGTAAAAATATTGATTTCTTAGTATGATTGATGTTTGGAGAGAAGGATCCATTATCTGTTTTTTTTTTTTTGTCATGTCTAGATATATGTATTTTAATATATTTAAACCATGTTACATTTGTAGTAGCACACTTTAGAAAGACTTAAATCAATAAGCTGGTGTTTACCATAATTGGTTTTAGTGGAGTCTCTGAAGTGTTTCTGAAAACTGGCTTTTGGAATTTTCAGCCTGTGAATAAATACAACCGAATTCTATAATGCAAAGTTATGCTTTGTTATATATAATATTACACGTCAGTAGAAGTGGTTTCATTCTTTCTAATACATGATCTGTTTTATTTGTTGGTCCAAACAATAAACCACAGTTCATAATGAGCTTTCTATCTGTTACACCATACAGCAGGACTATCAAAAGAAGTCAATTAAGTCAAATTTGCTGCTACAAGGTCCTGTAAATCACAACAAGGGTGCTCCTTCACCCAAGGGTCAAAAGTCTCCAATTATCACTGAAGATTAAGATGATGAAATATGCATATATGTTTTAGCAATCATTTTGTGTTACCTCATTTGATCTGTGGAAAGAATTGTTGTAGTGATATTAAAATTACCTACCAGCAAGAACTGTTGCAGAGATTTTATCTTTAAGTTTCATATTTTCTAAAAACAACCACTTGTATATGATCAGATGTCTTGATTAGGCCTGTAATAAAGGTCAACAGAATCTTACCAAAAGAAGTTGAGGGAATGTCCAACACTCATCTTTTATCATTGTCTTAGAGATCTTTTTGGAACAGTCATTATCTCAATTCCACTACTTTAGTGTAGTTTTAAGCTCCAATATCTATGCAATCACCTGTAGTACTTGGGCTTCAAGAAGGAGATCTTCATAAAATTCAAATATAGAAAAAAAGTATCAAAGCTCTGCAACAATCTGCAATACCATCTGCAGATTTCTAACCCCAACCACCAAAAGAGAACACCTCTGCTTCACCCTTGATAAAGCCAAAATTGTTACCTTCAGACTTCAGAACTCTTTTTCTTGTAGCAGAGCTAGTCATCAAACTCATTCCTCTTGCTGGCAAGCAGACTACATTACAAAACCACCCCTAGAACCTGACATCCTGACCAGTACATGCCTCCAGCTTTCAGGTCCCTCATTCAGGGCTACTCTCCAATGAGCTAGCCTTCTCCATTCTTATCCCCTAAAAGTTGGGTTACCATCTCATCACACACAAAAATCCATTAAACCTTTTCCAAAATGTCACCTATAACTAAACTCCTTCTTATTTAAAACAAGTAAAATGTAACAGTCAAGTCATATAAATCTACCTAAAAGTCCCCTTTTCAGCTTAAGTTCTGAGTTTATTAAGTTGTAATTGCAATTGTTTAAAAACTGCATATTATCTCTAAATTGTTAGAGGTGCACTGTAACTACAGTGTGGCTAATTGTAATCCTTTAAAATGCATACTCTGTCTTACAATGATAACACTATACTTTGACTGCTGTGTGTTATTTTTTATAATCTGACTTAAAATTTTACTTATTCCTGGGCTGAGCCTAAAAATGGTCAAGTAGGACTGGTGCTCTGTCATGGTCAGTAAATAAAGATAAATATATAAAACCTGATGGAAAATTATAAGCGTGTATTTTGAAATCACATTTATTCGTCAACTAAATTAGCATAAAATGTTTGAAGAGGTTCAGGGTTGCATTCAGAAAGATAACTGTATTCACATAAAGTGCTTTGGCCAAAATGTAGTTGTTTCAGTGATTATGTAGTGTGATTATTAGTGCTAATTAGTATTTTCCTTTAGTAACCTCCTCTGGCACTCCATTTATCACACTGGGTTGGCACAAGCAAACCCTCACTCATTCTCTCACATACACACACGCACACACACACACACACACACACACACACACACACACACACACACACACACACACACACACACACACACACACACACGTGCACATGGATATACCATCAGACCTCTTACTTGTCCCTTAGTTTACGGACTGTCCCTGATGTACCCTCTTATTTTTCCCTGTCCCTCATAAATCACAGGTGATAGAGTCAGTCAGTAATGCCAGACATTCGAACATGAAGCTCAGTCACAGGGATGGCCCACCATGGTGGTTCTACTGACCATGTAAAATCACTACTGAGGGCCTTTCTCTGTATCAGAAAGTGCTACTGCCAGCAGGAAAAGAAACATGTTAGGGCCCACCATTGATGGTAGTCCTTTCTAAATGTCAGGGTCATTGTGTAGCCATACTTCTTCCCAATTTAAATAACATTTATTTTTTTGCGTTATCATGATCTTATGTATACGGAGAGAGAAGATTACAATAATCTGGTGCCCAAATAAAGTCATGCATTTTTTAACTGTATGCACTGGAAATGTGCACATAATTGAAAAGCTGTGTTTAGTTTCAATTTCTAGCAGTTCTACTACATTACCACTGAAAGCAATCATAGTCAGTTAAACTTTATTTTACATCCTATACATGCTATATATTTTACATGTAGCAAGATTTAAAACAGCCAGTTTTTATGGAAAATATACTTTTACCTCAGCACAGTACTACTACTCTGCATTTCATCCCCTTTGTAGACTTTCTTTGAATTTTACTGTTGTTCTACCACCAAAATCAAAAGTTGGGGGTGTAAGTGCTGTTCTGTCCCCTGTGTTGATAAACCATCTACATTTATAATACCAGAACTACTCCAGTGTTAAATTATCATACCTCTCAACCTGCTGGTGCAAGAAATCTGGACAAAGTCTAACATAATGGAGCACAAAGGCCCAAAAATAGGGACAGATTTTAAACGTTGCTCTTATAAACTTAAACAGTTGCTAGAATAACAGGATTTGTCTTAGCATGCATTTTTCTGAAGGATAACTGAAAAGGTATGTCATTATTTAGTGACATCAGTTCTCAGATCACCCCAGCAATTTGCCAGAAAAACATATACTTTATGAGGATAAGATCAAAAATATGAGGCAAAAATCTGGACATTTCTCAAAAATCTGGGCAGTTGAGAGCTATGATTTTCACATTGTCAGATTGCAATCTCAAAGCCTATGCATGAAGTTTACTATTTTGATAATTGGTTCTATCCAATCACTTCAAATGATTATATTCTGTAACCACTGTGAATATTCTACTGCATAGGTAAGATTGAGCCCACACTGTTGCTAAAGATTCCTTCTGTGTGACTGCATATGATTCTTCCCCTGGCTGTTGTTTGTAAGTATGTAAGGAATACTGCTGAATGTTCTTCTCCCTTTGAACAGATGTAAAAGATTACAGCCCACAGTCCATAGTCTGAAGCATTTACTTACACAAAAAAAAAAAATCAGGCTATAATTAGGACTAGATAGTACATGGAGTCCACTAAAGCTTTCCTTGATATTCCGGAATGTCTTCTGAAAAGCCTGAGTCTTGATAATTTTATCTGGGCTATTTTTTGGGTAAGGTCTGCAAGAAGAGAAGCTATAGCAGTGTAGTGAGGGACACATTTTGTGTAATACCCACTGTCCTTTGAATCAGCCTTACTTGCTTTTTAGTAACAGAGGCTCACCATGCCTAGATAGTCTCTACATAATTAGTCTCTAGCCATATTTTACAACCTCTCACTTGATGACCAATGTACGTTACTTCTGTCATTCCTACCTAACACCAGTTTTCTTTAATAGTGAAGGCAGACAGTTGTCAGTCTACTCATTATCTCTCTGACATTTCATGTATGTTACAGGATGAACTACAGATTGCAATGTCATTGGCGTAAGAAAGAGCATAGCCTCCACTTCCTGTTAGGATGTGGCTTGTCAGCTTCTGGAAACCTGCTGGGCTATTCTTCATCACATATACCATCCTGAAAAATTCCAGCAACCCAAATGGGATGACAAATAGTGGCCTTTCCCTTGCTGTAGATGTCAAGTGTCTCAGACAGAGATTCCTTGGTCAACAGTAGTCAAGTACTTACTCTGAACAAGCTGCTCTAATGCTTTGTCTGTCCTGGTTAGGACATGCTCATCTGCTTATGGGTGAGTATGTAGTTTCCTATAGTCTGCACTAAATTTGGAGCTTCCATCCTTTTTTGACACCAGCTCCATTGGTGAAGCCCAGGGGTAATTCGATTCCCAGATTACCCTAAAATTCTACATTTCTTACAGTCTTTTCCCACATGATTTGCTTGGCATGCTCAGACACCCTGTACTGGCTGTTGCATTCATGTGGAGCTCTGTTAATTGGGCAAACCCTGACTTAGCGTGAACATGTCTCAAAACTATCATAGGACATTGCTGAGATTTGCTGAATGTGTATATGGGATAGATACTGTGACAGCACTATTTCGTCCACTGAGGTGACGGTTTAAGCCTCACCGAGAAGATCTACCAATAGATCGTCTCTGATTCTTCTTGTAATCCATTGCAGATACTAAGTACTAATGTCTCTCTATCATGGTAGACTTTCATCATTTTAACATGGTTGAGTCTACATCATCACCTTCATTTTTTATGGCAGTGAAAGATTCCTTTTATGCCACCTGCAGTTATTTTGCCTAATACGAATAAGCACCATTACTTTTTTCTGATAGTATCATCTTCAGGTCTTACTGTGTTGTCAAACCAAGCAATTTGCTGCTCCTAAAGTTCAGCCAGTACTCCACAAGGAACTTCTGGGAATCACATTCCCTCTCCCAGTAATCACAAGTTTTGACCAAGGGCCTGCTAACCTGGTGAGCATAAAGTAGCTCAAATGGGGGAAAGGCCTGTGAGCTGATAGTGTACCTCTCTGTATGCAAAAAGGAATCAGGATAGTTACTTGTCACACTCCCATATAAACTGGTCTGCAACTATTCCTGGTAAGCCTTAATAGTGGAGGTAAACCTCCCCACCATACCATTTATTTATGAATGTTAGGGTTTTTTTTAACATATCAGCAGGTCTGACATAGGATTATCTCCTCTATCAATCAGTATTTCCCTAGGAAAACAGCCCCTGTTGAATATTTATGACAGAACACTTACTATTTTATTTGCCTTATTATATGACAAAGCCACTGCCTCTGGTTACCTGGTAGCATATTCTACTACAGCCAAGATATACCCCTTACCTGTTGTGCTTAGGCTACTAAGAGGTGCTAGAGTACCCATGGCACCCTCTGAACACGTTCCATGTAACAAGCAATAGCAATAAACCCGTCTTGCTTTTGACACCTGTTTTACCAACCTTTTGACACTGCTCACATGTCTTGCTGTACCCCGTCATGACATTTACAATGCTTGATTAGTAAATATTTTGCATAAGCCTCCTTTTCATATGCTTCAATATCAATCATTCTAAACATTGAATGTCACAGGCTATGCTCAGAAATGCACAATGGTAGACCCGTGAGACTACCAAATGCTGTGCCACTTCTCCCACTGTCCAGCCTTTAGAAGTCCATTCTGTGTGCAATATATCTTTGTCCTAATATAAAGACTCTCTCTTCCCTTGAGAGTCAACAGCCTCCTTGATTATTTCTCACAAGTCCTGTAAGATGGGATTTAAGAGCTATTCCTGTTCTCAGCTCTCTGTTTATGACTCTTCCCAATGTCCCTTCCAAGGAAAATCTAGTATTTTTGTAACTATAGGTAAGATTTACTGCAGCCAGCCATCTCTTTCCCTGAAGTAACTCCTTCTAGAGAAAGTCCAGTACCTTTTGGCATCTATGACACAGGTTCAGGATACCTTCTACTATTTTCTTTCAGGTGTAACTACCTGTTCAGCCCGTTATGGATATGGGTATTGATTGGGTCTTTCAGCTGTAAACTTTCCCATAAGTTTATTTCAATGCCTGACTGCAGGTAATTCCATGCACACAAAGATCAGTTGTCATCATACTAATAACCTATCAGAACATCTCCTATGACATTATCAAATACTGCACATGTTTATCTCCCTGCCCCTCTTTCCAGTCTAAATAAGATCTGGCCAAAGACACCTAAAGGTGTATTTCTCCCATGACCCTAATTGGAGTAGACTGCCAAGGCAACTAATGTTATTCTATAACAATTGCAGTCTTAACAATAGATTTGGATAAAGTAGCCCCCTTAGTAATGATTGTGCTTGCTTCCTGATCATAAAGTCTCCGAAGATTCCAAGCATAGTAACTTGCCATCCAACTAAGTGCTTATTTCTGCAATTAAATCATTGTCTTCTGCCTTTCTTTTCTGTTCTCTGAACTTTCCCTAAAAGCTTCAGGAATAAGTTTAAACACTCATATAAACAGTTTTAAATTTGCAATAGTCCATGCAATCAGGTGTCAAGCATTTTTGACAAACCATACATTGTTTTACCTATGAGTAGAGGAGGTAAAATCCTCACAGATTTCATGGGATCAGTTTAGTGCTGATTACACACAAACACATTCATATGTCCAAATAAAAATGTCAAAGTAATCATCTTGTATATACTGAAATAAGTAGTACCAATTTTGGCATCCAGCACTTTATTTTCACCCTAATTACTCATTCTGCTCTTATTGTTAGCAGTTCTTTCTGATGCTGGAAATGCTTTTCTCTTTCCTTATCATGACCAGTCTGTGCTGATGTTTCCTTTCATCCTCTTACTATCACTCCTTTCACAGCTAAAGATGTTTCATTCTTACATCAGCTTCAACCTCCAGGCATTTCCAGCTCTAGTTTTTAAATTTCAATCCATATTTAAGATCACCTGAGAATGCACTGATTTGCTTTGCAGTTCTAGTGGACTGAGTTTTAGCTACCCTTAAGGTCTCATCTGTGGTCATACCTACAAAATGTAGATCTTTTATTTTCAATATTACCACATGTAATTGATACTTATCTAAGATTTTGGACACAAACAAGTCACACAAGAGACCAAGGCGTGATTCCATGACAGGAAGTAGCTGTAGTGTGGCAGTTGATTAAGAGGGTTAAGGCTATGAGCTGTACTTCCTCTGGTACAGGATTTGAGTCTCTCAGCCCATATTTGCCTAATGTGTGACTTTGAGTAAGTCACTTTATCAGACAGTGCTTTGTATCAACTGGAAACTGTGCTAGGCTCATTAATGGTCCCCTGGACTGCAAGCCTAGTAACTACCTGTGAGCACACACACACACACACACACACACACACACACACACACACACACACACACACACACACACACACACATAATATTTTTTCAGAAGGGTTACTGACTATCTGTAAGCTTTTAAACTGAATAATACAATTTTTTTACTTTATAAAATCCAATATAGAAGCATATATAATATAAATAAAATAGAAAAAAATAAATGCATTTAAATATACATTTGGTTTTATCAATAGTAGGTCATGCTAACTCAACCTGGTGGACTCATTGTGAGAATATCACCAAAACAATGGATGAGAGCAAAATGGTTCACACTGCCTACCTTGTCCTGGCCAGCACATTTGACACAACCCCCACTTGGGTATTATTGACAAACTTAAGAGGTTGGGTACAAACCCTTATGTCACCCAGTGGATAGCCAGCTGGCTTACGGACAGAACCTAGGCAGTTAGAATTGGGAAGTCAATCTTCACAAAGAGGCTATTCATAAGTGGAGTCCCTCAGGGAATGGTCCTGGGACTGCTACTTATTGGCATTTACTTCTCTGAAGTCAAGGCCAACATTAATGGCATCTGGCTGACTAAATTTGCAGATGATTGCAAATTAGAAGCTGTCATTGAATTGCCCACTGACACAAATGTTCTCCAGGAAGGGCTGACACAGACAAACAACTGATGTCAGCCCATGGACTAAAACTAAATGACAAGAAATGCATAATAGTATCCTTCGGGAAATCATCCACTCTGGTGACTATCATATTGACAACACCCCCTTATGAGTTGACCCTTGTAGTCAGAGACTTGGGGGACACACATAGACATTAATCTAGACTTTGACCATTACGTGTCTGCAGTAGTGAGGAAATCATTCCATGCTGTGCAACTTATAAATAAAGGTATGGCATCTAGGTCCAAAGAAGTTATTGTTCCACTTTATTTGGTATTCGTCAGACCTGTCATTGAGTACAATGCCTCCTTTGGTTTGTACCTAATCAGGCATATTCAACAATTGGAAACTCCACAGAGGTTCCTCACTAAAAGAATACAGGGGGTAAGTAACATGTCCTATGCAGACCATTTCAAGAGCCTGTCTCTGTATTCTGTCTCCTACAGGCTGTTGAGGGGAGATGTATGCCTAACATACAAGGCAATGTCAGACACCACTCTGATATATCTCCCGCATATCCACAAAACAAACAGCACCAAAATTACTCATTTAAAAGACTTAAACCTTGCCTGTGATGCAAATAGGATCTGCTGGAGAGACAGGTATTTATCCCAGTGGCTGCCCCTTCTCTGGAACAGGCTCCCCATCCATGTGAAAGGTAGTGTCTGGGATAAATACCTGTCTCGCCAGTGGGTCCTATTTACATCACAGGTAAGGTTTAAGCCCTTAGAATAGCCATTGTGGTGCTGTTTGTTTTGCAGATATGCAGGAGGTCCATCAGAGGGGTGTCCGACAATGTCTTGCATGTCAGGCATAGATTTTCCCTCAACAGTCTGTAGGAGACAGAATACAGGATAGAGATTTGAGGTGGTCTGCATAGGATGTGTTACTTACACCCTGTATCCTTTGCATGGGAAACCTCTGTGGACAATCCAGCTCTTGGATATGTCTGATTATATATACACAAAAGGGGGTATTTTACTCAATGACTGATCTGATGAATGCCAAATACACTGGAACAATAACTTCCTTGGACCTAGATGCCATACCTTTGTTTATAAGTTGCACAACATAGAATGATACCTTCACTACTGTAGATATGTCATGGTAAAAGGCTAGATTACTGTCTGTGTGTGTCCCCAAGTCCCTGATTACTGGGTCAACTCTAAGGGGTGTGTTGTCAGTATAATAGTTACCACTCATATATAACTTACCAAAGGATACTATTATGCATTGACTGGCATTTAGTTTTAGTCCATGGCTCATATATCAGTTGTTTGTCTATGTCAGACCTTCCTGGAGAAAATTTGAGTCAGTGGGGGATTCTATGACTGCTCATCTAAAAATTTAGTTAGCCAGAGGTCATTGACATTCAGAGAAGTAAATGCCAAAAAAGAGCAGCCCAAAGGCCAGTCCCTGAAGAACCTCATGTAGATCAATATGTATGTATACCTTTAAGAAGCTTTCTAGGGGCTTGAACAAGTGTATAAATACTGAGCAAGTGCAAGCCTGATTGCCATTTTATAGTAAGCTGTAGAGATATAAGCATGTATGTCTGTATAGTCTGTCAGTTAATCAGTTTGTTTATATTTTGTATTGCTGCTATCCATCATGATGTGTTTCTTTGTAATAAAGCATGTAAATAAACTACCCTTTCTGTTTGTCTTTAATGAGAAACAAGAAGAGTGACATGGTGTCAGAATGGGATCCAGAAATCAGATTCAGGACCGAGAAGGCACGCAGTTAACGACTGAGGAATATAGAGGAACGGATCACCCCTACTGCATGTTTAACTCACAAAACAGGTCAGAAATGTATTTCAGTTGCCAAAGCTTTCTTTAATGATCTCTTATTCACAAAATACAAAACAATGTACTCAGAAAGCTCTAAATGAATTTTAAGCAAACAAAATGTCCAAAACTGAGACATATTGAAAAAATATTTAAATAACTATGGAAAATGTTTGAAATAAGGTCTAAATCCCATAAAATGAATAAAATAAGGAAAACAACCACATTTTTATTTGAAGTAGCTCATAACACATACTTTTTCACATTTTTTAAAGCTATTCAAGATATCTGAAGTATATAGAGAGTTTGCATGATTGTACAGTATTACAATGTAGTTATCTCTCAAAATTCAGTCATTTCAACGCATATTTTGCAAAGTACGGTATTTCAAATAGTTTTTATTGTGCATTTGAATGTTATTACAAGTACTGGCTGTGTGTCCATGTTCATACATAATTACAAGGCCCATTTTTACAGAAGAAGCTACCTTGAGAGACAAGTTAAGAGAACAGCAAAAACATATCTATGAGACATATCCCAACTTTATTTTGGAGAAAGTCTTTGAAAAATTGTTAGATAATGTATATTTATGTAAAAAGCAACAGACTCGAGCGTTGGGAAGAATCCACAGATTTATTAACCAAAAGATAAAATCAAAGTAGTCCACTTATAAATACTGCAAACAAGAGTTGTATGGAGCCAAACTGCTAAAACAAAGGTTGCAATAATCCAATAAAATCACTGCACACAAGAAATATGTAAAGCGCTTTTCGTTCAGGTTAATACCCGAACTTCATCAGACAAATTTCAAAATAAAATGCTTAGTGCAAGGCTTAAAATAACCTTTCCTTTTTAAATGCACCTATCAGAAACTTTGTTGCCAGTGCATCATTTAAACCAAAGCACAGTGCAAATTTAAATTTAAAGTTATATTGCATTTTCGTCATGCCTTTACTTCAGTATTAAACCATTCATGTTCGTAATGTTCATTAACGTTGTTTTACTCAAAAAACACATCAATGGCAAAGGATAAATGGTAAATAAATGAGTAACAAACTGGAATTATCACACTAACCAAATATAATCAGATAATGTTTAAAGGTTATATACTAACAAATTGTGTACTAGAAGGGGGAAGGTTAACCCAGATTTCCTTCAATAAGACTGCTTAGGTGGAAAGAATGAGTGTATTTACAGTAGATGTTGGTGCCAATATAATAGTTTAGTGTGACATCTTTAAACAGAGAATATCGGCACCTTTAAATCTAATTTAAGTATTTGGCAGGGGTGTCTTATGACCCCTTTGAAATACTGGGTCATGTAAGTCGGATAGCCACCTTGTCTGTCCCTAACTACTCTATCAGGAGTAGTAGTTATATCTAAATCTATCTTGTTCTCACCCTTCGCACTTTTGTTATTAATTAAACTAAAAAGGAAGGTTGTATGTCAATCCTTATATGTGTTGTTACATATATACAATAAATAATTTAATAATTCATTTAACAAAAGTGTGGGAAGGGTTACACTATACTAGAGGCTTACTACTAGTAATACTAGCTTATCTTGGTAAAATTTTCTCCTCTCAATAAAGTCTCGCTTCACCATTTAATTATAAGTTTACAATTCCAAATTGATGTTTCCTAGTCCCCTGGTCATCTAAGTAAGCTTTTTAATTTCAAAATGCATGCGATCGAACAGGAATCATTGATCCCTGGTTCAATGCTTGCATTCAGTCTGATCTGCCAATTTAGTTCACTCTTTTCCAAGAGTAACTGAATCAGACTGATATTCACCTGCCCAGGTCCAAACCTTCGTAGATCCATACTTGAAATAACCTTAAATTTGAAATAATGTCCTTCATTATTTTCGCAATGTTTTGCCAAAGCGTTCTCCCTGTTCTTTCTCCTAATTGCATAACCATACTCGTAAATACAGTCCCTGATTCTCCGGTCCGTCTTTCCGACATAAAATGCTGGGCATAGTTGGCACTCTGCAATATAGACCACAAATTTCGTGTTACAATTATATTTACCTTGGATGTAAAAGGCCTCTCCTCTAATTCTGAACTTATTATCTCCATCTATGTGGGTGCATTGTTTACATGATCCACATGGGTGTGTACCTCCTCTAAGTCTACTCCACTCTGTGTATTTCTTTTGAAGGAGTTCTTTAATGTTTTTCCCCCGCCTAAAACAGATCAAAGGGTTCTCACCTATCTTCTGAAAAATGTCTTTGTCAAGTGCTAGATAGTACCAGCATTTTCTAATAGCCATTTGAATATCCTGGGCCACTGGTGTATACGTAAAAGTGAACGAAAGTGTCGACCACTTAACGTTCGCGTTGGAGAACCCATTGTCTGACCATACATTTACTCTTTGAGACTGACAGTCCAGGGGAGGCGTAACTCGAGGTTCGTTGTCTGTGGACAAAACCACTTCCCCCTGATTATTTGGTATTCCTGAAAGAATGGGCTTATATATTCCCTTACTTCTCTTAATCTTAACTTCCTTGAAAATGTTATTTAAGAAGCCCTTAGGGTAGTCCCTTTGTTTAAACATACTATATAAAAGATCACATTCTGTCACATAGTCATCATCTAAAGTTGTCATGCGGGCTGCCCTCACCAGTTGACCCTTTACAACTGATTTTTTCTGGTGTAACGGGTGTTCACTAGTGAAATGTAGGAATGTGTTAGAGTAAGTTGGTTTTCTGTAGATTTTAGCTATATACCTCCCCTTCAGTAGATCTTTGCTAAGGCTAATATCCAAGAAGTTAATTGACTGGGTCTGAAAGTTCTGGGTAAATCTCAAAAAGGTGGTGGTTTGGTTTAAAAAGTCAACAAATGCCGCTGCATGTTGTCCATCTCCCACTAAGATGACAAAAATATCGTCCAAGTACCTCTTATAGGTAATGACTTGTTTAAATAGTTGGCTAGTAAAAACAAGGCTGGTCTCCCAGTGGGCCATGACTAAATTGGCGAAACTCACCCCCACTGGTGACCCCATCGCCACCCCTATCTTTTGCAAGTACACTTTGTCATTAAAGGTCAAGTAGTTGTTTTTCAAGACAATATCAAGGAGCTGTTCGATCAAAAGGCATTCATTCTCAGGTGCCCCTCGGTCCCTTATATGTTCAACTACCCATTCTACCCCAACATTGTGTGGTATACTAGAATATAAATCACTAACATCCACTGTGAGGAAATTACCTTCTTCTGTAAATGGTAGTGAGTTAATTTCCTCTAGAAATGACCACGAATCCTTGCATATTTGTTTCTCAGTTGCTACATATTTTTTCAAAATAAGGTCAGCAACTTTTGCACAAGGGTAAGTGATAGATTGTCTACCATCAACTAGAGCCCTGAATGGAGGGTTAGACAGATCTTTGTGGATCTTAGGTATGCCGAAAAGTCGAGGGGTCCTAGGAGCCATCGTTGTTAAGTATTTATCTGTTGTCATGTCAGTAAGGCCATCTATAAATAGATCTCCAATAAACAATCTAATTTTATTGTAAGCCTGGTTCAGTTGGTTGATACTAGCTTCCTCATAAGTATTGTTACCCAAGATGGCTAAAATTCCTTTGTTGTAATCATCCTTATGCATCACTACTAGACCCCCTCCTTTGTCTGGTTTCATTATCCTAATCGGCAATTTACAAAGTGCTTTAAACAAGTCACTTTCATGTAATGTGGTATTAGTATGTTGTATATTAAAGTTCCTATTATACCTTTGAACTATCAATCTTATTTCGTGTTCACATAAGGTTTCAAAAAGACTGATGTTAGGGTATAAGGGTGGGTTGTGGGTACTAGACACCCTCAACTCATTATTTGCATATGAAGAGTTACCCATCAATGCTGTCAAGTTTAATTTTCTAACAAACAGTCTGAAATCAATCATTAGTTCAGCCAAATTACACTTCACTGTTGGCACAAAAGTTAATCCTTTTGCTAAGTGTTCAACCAAGTCAGAGTCAATAGAATATTCAGTGTAGTTATAAATTTTGAAGTCACAGTCCTTGTTGGTAATTAATACGTAAGGGGTTGTTGTTAATTCCGGTTGCTCCTGGTGTTGTACCTCCTCGTCTGCTGGTATTGAGGGTTCGGTAACCAATTGTTCCTTAGTCCCCCCCCCCTGTAGTTTTTTTGCCTCTGTTGTTGTTGATTTTGTTGTTGGTTCTGTTGTTGTATACCAGTCTGTTCAAAAACATTATCCTGATGGAAAAAACTTGAGTGTTCGTTGTAGTCAGTATTGTCTATAGCAATATCATCATCTTGTAGAACCACATCTTGTGTGAAGTCTTCTGTTATCTGGTTATTGTCGCCTCTTTGGTCTGACTTAAAAAGGTTTTGGTCTGTTCCCTGTGGTAAGTAAGGTCCTGGTAAGTTAGGGTTCCTCCCCCTGTAGTAGTTTTGTTGTGAACTTGGGTTTTTTTTTAAAAGCATAGCCCCCTTTATAAGCTTTGATGTCCCTTTGTAATTTACTGACTTTCATACTTTTTATTTTATTCAATTGTTGCGCTATTGAAGTGAAAATCCTGTTATAGTCATATTGATAGTCGTTAAACATAATGTTGTTTTTAATATCTCTTTCCAGGGAAGAAGTTTCTGTTATCAGCTGTTCAACCTCAGTTTGGTAGTGTTTGGCCATACACTTCATCAAGTCCAAACCCTGATTATTAAAGAGGTCGATCAACTCTTTATGAAATGGTGAGCCCTCTACCAGTCCTGTGGGAAAAGTACTATGCCTTAACCCTTTGGGCACAATACGTTCACCAATACATTTATTTAAATAATTAATCTCAAGTTGTAGTTTCTTTATTTTTAATAATCTGTTGTCAAAAAGTTTAATCTGATCTAAAAACGGTGTCTCGTTCTGGTCTCTCTCAACAGTAGTACCCTGTAAGTAATCACAGTCCAAATTTAATTCGTCTGTAAGCCAATTACCAATATTATAAGGGTTACTAACCTGTCGGTTATTAGTTCTAACTGGTGCACCTTCTAGTCCAGTATTGTTGTTAGAACTCGTGTTTCCATTCTCTCCCTCTACTGCAAAATCCCTCCTTCCAGCAGTCTGGGGAGGTGGCGTCAGCCTTCTCCTCAATTCAGGTTGCCAACGAGGGTTTTGCGGGGAGTTACTCTGGTGTTGTTTATTCACATTATCCACTTTCTCAGTTAGTATATCAAGCCGACTGTTCATTAATTCCAACAACTGGGTAAGGTTCCCCTTGTCGCCGTTATCATCAGTATTAGTGTCTTCCATCCCAAAACTCGCGTTGGTGTTAGGAACAGACCACAAATGCCAAAAAGTTTTCCACAGACCAAAACTATGTAAAAAGCACCAGACTCGAGCATCGGGAAGAATCCACAGATTTATTAACCAAAAGATAAAATCAAAGTAGTCCACTTATAAATACTGCAAACAAGAGTTGTATGGAGCCAAACTGCTAAAACAAAGGTCGCAATAATCCAATAAAATCACTGCACACAAGAAATATGCAAAGCGCTTTTCGTTCGGGTTAATACCTGAACTTCATCAGACAAATTTCAAAATAAAATGCTTAGTGCAAGGCTTAAAATAACCTTTCCTTTTTAAACCGTTTATTAACCCGAACGAAAAGCGCTTTACATATTTCTTGTGTGCAGTGATTTTATTGGATTATTGCGACCTTTGTTTTAGCAGTTTGGCTCCATACAACTCTTGTTTGCAGTATTTATTATAAGTGGACTACTTTGATTTTATCTTTTGGTTAATAAATCTGTGGATTCTTCCCGACGCTCGAGTCTGGTGCTTTTTACATAGTTTTGGTCTGTGGAAAACTTTTTGGCGTTTGAGATAATGTATATTTGTTTGAAAAGAAATTAATGGAGCAAAAGCAAAGTAAGATTCGGAGGGATACAGTAGATTTTAAACAAGGACAAGTCTTGACTTGGCCTAGGGATAATAGAACAAATATGACACAAGGAAGTACAAATATAACAAGAAGCAAGAATAACATGAGGAGTTCAGTCAACACGAACATAAAACACACTGTAGATAGTGAAGTAATTGAAAGTGGTAGAAATGTTCCTGCACAAATATCAGGACCATGTGCAGTAGTAGAGAGTTCAAACAATGAAATTACTACAGTAGTTGAGATACATAGAGAGGAAGAAACAAATGCTAGGACCCCTATATTAAAACTTATGGATCAGTCAGTAGTATGTAAACTCAACCACGATACCTCCATAAACAGTGAAGATGTAATTAGAAAGAAAATTTCATCATTAAGAACTGGAGTTATTGGCAATGATCCAGTAGCCCCTTTCCCCATCTCCGACTTTCGGAGAGGAGGAAATGATCGATCAATGAGCAGAGGGAGGCAAAAGAGGAGGTTACCCAAAGAAGAACGTATAGGTCCAACCTTAAAGAAAATGTGGGAAAAGACAGGCAATCATTGATTTGGAATATATCAAGTAGATCTCTAACCAAAGAAGAAACTCTTGTATTAGAAAAAAGCCTTTCTTTTATACCATCAGTTAAAAGTGATATTACAGATTCAGTGATAGACCTTAAATTATATACTAGGAACATTCAATTACGCTTAGACTATGGTAATCACCAGTGTACAGAAGGAGCAAGCACTCTTAGAAAACCAAGCACATATATACCAAACTTACATCCATTATTAGATGCATATTCAAAATTAGTCGAACAAGAATTGTACGAAATAGATAGAAGGAATAGAGATAAGAGATGGTATGTCAATTTACACTCTAATTTAAGAACAGCCTTGAGAACTTTGAAAAATGATGATAGTATAGTGATAAGACCTGCTGATAAAGGAGGCCCCATTGTTATAATGGATACAGAGAGATACATCTCTAGCATGACTGACATGCTCAGTGATGCTAACTTTTATAGACCGATTGGCATCAAACATGTTGATCAGATAATTAATATAGTTTCTATATTTCTGTCAAATAACCATTGTACAGGCAGAATTAATAGTGATCTATATAAATACTGTCAGTTTAATGAACCTACGATTCCTTGCATACAAGACATCCCAAAAATACACAAGCATCCAGATAGACCTCCTATGAGACCTATAGTTGCTGGGAGAGGTTGGATAACTGAACCGTTATCCATATATTTGGAATCCAAATTAAGACCCATTGTGAATAAGTATACTTATATACTTAAAGACACTAAGCAATTCCTTGTGATGTTATATGATGCAACAAAAGATATAACAGTAGATGATAGATTCTTGTTAGTTTCATTAGATTTTCAGTCTCTTTTCACAACCATCCCAAACCAAGAAGGCATAGATAGCATTCGGCGACGTCTGATAGCAGACCAGACTATTACTGAATATCATGTAGACACCCTATGTGAGCTTATGAGAATTGTTTTGACTAATAACATTTTCACTTTCAACAGCCAGATCTATATTCAGAATGATGGCGTAGCTATGGGCACTTCATGTGCCAATAGCTACGCCAACCTAGTAATGGCTGACTGAGAAAATGTACACCTATTCACACTTGACAGCTATAAACAAAACGTCAGTTTTTATGTACGTTTTGTAGATGATCTTTTTTTGATTTGGAAGTCTGATGTATGTGAATTGCAAGAATTTTTAGAAGAAATTAATCTAACCACCAGTTATCTTAAATTTACTATGACAGCTTCTGAACTCTTATTTAGATGTGTATGTAGAGAGGATGCCTAGTGGTCTTTTGAATACTGGCATTTTCAGAAAAGCCAGTTACAGAAACTCATTACTGCATAGATCTAGTATGCACCCTAGATTTGTGTTTAAGAATGTCATTAAGGGAGAAGCAATGAGTGTTTCTCGATTAAATTCAACAGAAACAGGATATAACTCAGAGTTACATAACCTTAAACAACAACTACTCAATAGGGCATACACACCATCAGAAATTAATCCAAAATTTTTAGAAGTAGATGGTTTAAGGAAAGATAGAGCTTCACCTTATTTTGCATCTAGTTCATATGAAATGAATGATGCCTTAATAGTAAAACTCTATATGATGAAAAGATGAAAATCTGTATCCATTACACAAAAGATGTATACGACATAAAAAGAGCTTATTCTAAGTACTGGGAAATACTGAAAGCTGATCCTAGTATTAGTGAATTCGTAGGTGAAGCCCCTAGCTTCATATACAAGAACAAACTTAATTTACACAAGATGTTATGTAGCTCTTCTAGGATAGAGCACATTACTAAATCAAATACCAATGTAGGCAGTACTCAACCTTGCAGGAAATGTAATTATTGTGATTTAATAGACAGTACAGCAATGTTCATACACCCCCTTACATTACAATGTTTTAAGTTTTACCCAGTAGCTAATTGCAATACTCAGCATGTAGTATATCTTACCACCTGCAGTTCCTGCCCAGCATTTTATGTGGGCAAGACTGACAGGCGGCTAAGAGATAGAATTAGAGAACACATGTACAACATTAGGATAAAGTATGATAAAAATGCATTATCTAGACATGTTATTGATGCATCATTAGATCACAAATTTAAATTTCTAGTCATGCAAGTTAATCATCCCACCATTAGAAGAGGGGATATTTGCAACAGAACAGAACAAAATGAAACCAAGTGGATCATTAGACTAAGAGCTGATCGTGAACCTGGCTTAAATGACAGGATTCCTATTTTACCAATACTGAAAGGCAAGACCTTAGAAAGTAGTAAATGGTATTTGATGGGTCGAGTAGCATATACAGATCGTATGGCTCTATTTCTTTTATGATATCAAATGTACTAGAATGTGAGCAACCATTTATGTCTGCCTTTTAGTTTTTTATAATGCTTAAAGGTATATTTAAAAGTCTATACTTGAAATTGTGGCTATAATTAGAGGCTGGTTGATGTTAAGAAGCTAGCCCCAATAATAGTAGGGCTATAGTACAAGGAAAATGTAATCTTGAAGTTGTGTCTTGTAATTAACAACAAAAGACACAACACCTTATACTTTGCACTAGCTCTAATCATGATGACATTGAGGTTACCAGGTTCATTTTACGTTGATCCAGTAAACCTATACTATTTACCATATAACACATGTTTAACAGAGATTAGCTGTTCATGTTTGCAATTTAGTCTTCAGATTTTTGTAAGACATTTTGAAGCATACCTGTATACTTCTACTTGAATTTGTGCATCTAACATAAGAGCGATTGATGCTGCTATTTTAGTTTTAATGGAAGCTGTATCATTTCATTCGTGAAATATATCCTAGAATCTAGGTATTGCTTTGACAAGCTATTTCCAGCGAGCTATTTTTGTTTCTCTTTTTAGAAGCACAACCGAGTGTTTTTACTTGAATTTGGGTATCTAATATATGTTCGACTGAAGTGCCTTTATTTGAACTTGGGTATTTAATACATGTTCGACTGAAGTTTTTAATGTTAGTCCTGATAATTATCAAGGTTTATATTTCCTAAAATGCAACTTAGAGCGCAGGGTTTGTACTGACATGATATGCCTAGAGATGTATTTTAGCCATCTATCCATTAATATTGAATGGTTTTATATGCTTGAGTTTGCTTAGCATAGCTATTTTTATTTGGCATAAGTTTAATTGTAGGCTTTTATCTTGTTTTATAAAATCTTTAAAAAACGCTTATTTGATGCTATCTTAAACAATTAATTCTAGCACATGAGTGAGTGTTTAAATTTAGAATGAAAGTATGACATTCATGTCCATATTTTTATTTTTTATTATTATATAATTGATTTTAAGTAGTATATGTTGAACTGATCACAGTCGACTAACTTTATACTTTGTATTTTATATACATTTTTTATATAGTTAGTGTTGCTTTAAATATTTCAATGTGAGTTAAGCACAAGGGAAGTGATGTCACACAGACCTAAAGTATATATATATATATATATATATATATATATATATATATATATATATCTATATATATATATATATATATATATATATATATATATATATATATATATATATATATATATATATATATATATGTTAAAAGCTCTGTGATATGTTTGGCCTGAGGAAGCCTATAAGGTGAAAGCGCTTGCCAGTTTCTTTGTCACTAAAGTGTTCGTGTTCATAAGACTACATAGTTGTGGTCCTTTCAAAAGTATATTTTGGACAGCTGTTTCCACTTGTAATGAGGTGAAGACCGAATTTCAACACATAATAGATTGTGCTGTTTTATTGTGGAACAAGTTTCTGTTTGGTGAGGTGAAGACCGACCTGTTAATTCAAGAAAATTTACTGGGATTTAAACAGCCAGTGTGTTTCGCTAACTATTTTACAGCAAACTGTTTGCAGAAGACGTGAAACTTTAACAACTGTTATCTTAACAGACAGTTATTGTTCAACATAAACTTGTTTTTGGCTATCAGTTTGGATGGTTACCTTCAGCTATCTGAGGCGCTTATATTGAATTTGCTTTCCATTAACTGTAAGTAAAGAACTGAAACTGGAATAGTGACAGTTGCTCTGCCAAGGTGTCTTGCCATTTTTTAACTAACACATTTTTACAGTGTGTTTGGGCATACTTTGTTGGCATGGCAGATGTATTTTGGAAACCAGGTCCACTTGTCTTTGACAATAATATTGCAGAGAATTGGGGAGTGTTTGAGCAAGAGTACAATATTTTCATACAAGCTTCTTTTTCTGATAAAGATGACTATACAAAGGCACTTATTCTGCTTAATTTAGCTGGTTCAGAAGAAATAGAGAGAGTGTTCTTTTGTGTACGCACCTGCTGTGTTTGCAGGGAGGAGAAAAAATATCATATAGTGGTACTGGTTGAGTGAAGAGAAGACGCTGAGTGCTTAAAATGTAAATTCAGAGAAATGTGTAACCCCCAAATGAATATTACAATGGAAAGGCACTTGTTGTACACAAGAGATCAAAAGCCTGGAAAAACTTTTGCAGAATATGCAACTGACTTGAGAAACAAGGCTAAAACATGCAGATTTGGTAATTTAAGGGATGAGTGGATAAAACACAGACTTTTGTTTGATATTAAAGATGATGCTGTGTGAAAGAATTTGCTTTGTGCCAATGATTTGACTTTGAATAAGGCCATTGAGATTTGTCAGATATATGAGCTTACAGAAAAGCACACAGATATGCTTATAAATGAGAGATGCATGCTTCCAGTCTCTTCTAATGCTCATGTTATAGTATGCACCATGTGGTTAAAAGAAACAGGCCCAAGCACATGGCAGCAACTGTAAGCCCTGCAACAGTCATTGGGGAACCCTGTACATTTCTAGCAAATTCTAGAGTGTGCACAGTCTCAGTGAAGCACAAGAGTGAGTCAACAAACTCAAAGCATGTGCCTCTACCCAGTTTTATTGTTAACTGTTATAATTGACATGGCAATCGTGTCTAAAAGAGAAAAGTGCTTAGCTTTTGATCAGCAACGCCACAAATGCAATAAGTGGAATCATTTCAAAAGGTTTTGTAAATCAAATAAGGGGCATTCTTTTATTAAAAGGGAAAATTCACAGACAAGTTAATCAGTTAGAAAGCTGTAAAACTGTGACCCTACTTTTTATGTTGGTGGTGTGTCTCTGCTTAAAGTAACAGTCAATGCAGTAGATTTATGAGCAAAGAATGAAGTATTTTGTATTTTTCAGATAAATACCTATAGAGCTCAAAGTTGACACAGGTTCAAAGTGCAATGTTATGTCAGCAGAAACATTTGCTAGAGTATGTGCTAGTGAGAAGCTTGATTTGGCAAAGTGTGCGAAATGTGTTGCTTATGGAGGTGAAGAAGTTCAGACTGAAGGTTCAGTAGTGCTTTCATGTTACTCTGCTGGGAACAGCTATGACTTGCAATTTTACGTGGCCAAAAGGCATGTACAATCATTATTAGGCCTCAGAGACAGTTTGAAAATGGGACTGCTTTCATTTAATAAGGAAGTGCAACATGTTAGCTTTAAAGACCACTGTTCTAATTTCGTCCACTCTATTTTTTCCTACCTATGCTGATCTTTTCAAAGACAAATTAGCCAAATTCCCAGTGGTGTACTCCATGAAGTTAGACCAGCCCAGAAAGTTCCAGTACCTATGCAGCACAGAGTCAAAGTCGAGCTAGATAAAATGATGCGGCAAGGTGTAATTTGTCCAGTTGAAGAACCAAATGAATGGGTATCATCCATGTTCGTATCTCATAAGAACAGCTCAGATTATATCAGAATATGTATTGATCCACGAGATTTGAACAAAGCACTGAAAAGACCTCATCAGACAATGCATGCAGTTGGAGAAGTCACTGCCCTTATACTGAATGCCACTGTTTTGCAAAGAGTTAATTTTGGCATATTTTGCTAGACCAAAAATCCTCATTGCTAACCACTTTTAGTACACCTTTTGGCAAGTACAGATTTTTGAGAATGCCATTTGAGATAAATTCTGCCAGTGAAGTCTTCCAGCGTGCAATGGAGCAAATTTTTTTTCTGGGTATCCATGTGCTAATATAGTAGATGATATTCTAGTAGGAAGTAATGGTGAAACTGAGTATGACAGAAACTTCAAGAAAGTTCTGGAAAGAGCACATCAAGTGAATCTTAAGCTAAATCCTCAGAAGTGCAAATTGAGGTTACGAGAAGTTACTTATGTTGGTCATTTGTTTACCAGTTCAGGCTTACAACCAGATCCTTCCAAGTACCAAGAAAACAACAATTCTTGAGATGCCAGCTCCAGACAATGGTCAAGCCCTACAACATTTTCTTGGCATGGTTAACTATCGAGGCAAGTTCATTCCAGACTTGAGCCAACTTTTAGCACTGCTCAGAAAGTTGTCACTCAAAGCTGTATCCTGGTCCTGGTTAGAACAATACTGAAGAGTGTTTGATGTCCTGAAACAAAGAATTGACGGTCTACCTACTTTAAGATACTATGATGTTCACAAATCAGTTACCCTTTCTAGTGATGCTTCGAAGATTGGTCTTGGTGCAGTCATTCTTCAAGAGGTTAGAACAGTAGCCTATGTATCCTGAACTCTAACCCAAACTGAAATGCAGTATATGCAGATAAAGAAAGAGCTCTTGGCAATTGTGTTTGCATGTTCAAAGTTCCATCATTATATTTATGGTAAACCTATCCAGATTGAAACTGACCACCCCTGCCATAAACAAACTCTACAACAGAAGAAAGAAACTGCTGCAAAAAAAAAGTAAAATCCCATGATTGGAGGAACTTCCTGGTCAGCCTGAGTAAGAAGCTGATATCCCTCATAAAATCCTCCAAAGCTACTTACGAAAACAGAATTGCCACTGTTTCTAAAGACAACCACAAAGCATTCTATAGCTATGTCAAGAATCTCAATGGCAACACTCAGATCTGCTCTGAGTTACAGCACAATGGCACTAAATATACAGAACCAACTGATATTGCCAACATCCTGGCAGATAGGTTCAGTGCTAACTTTATCCCCCTCTCACCCCCTAAAGGGCCCATCTCTATACTGGAAGAATGCAACGTTCCTGTAATCACGGCTGCACAGGTAAAAACCACACTTTCCAAAGCCAAGAACACAGCATCCATGGGAGCTGACAACATCCCAGGCTGCATTCTACATGAACTACAGAATGAACTGGTACCCCACCTAAGTACCATGTTCAGTCATAGCCTCACCTCAGGCTTTGTGCAAACTGAATGGCGCACAGCAATGATTATCCCACTCCACAAAGGGGGGATCTACCACAGACCCTGGAAACTACTGCCCCGTTAGCCTGATGAGCCTGGTCTGCAAGGCCATGGAATGTATCATCATGGAACTTATAAACAAAGACATTGGTAATCTCCAAACTCTGGACCCCATCAAGTTCAGGTGTGTAAAAAGCAGGTCATGTCTACTAAACCTGATAAACTTCTTTGAAGTAGTCACCAAAGCCGTAGATGAGGGTAAGGTGGTTAACACAGCCTATCTAGATCTCGCCAAGGCTTTCAACACCATCCCCCACTCTGGAATTATAGATAAACTCACTAAACTAGGTATAAATCCCTATGTCACAACAGGTCAGTGACAGCCCATCTGTTAAAGAAGCACTTATCCCAGAAGTCCTATTATGATAAGACCAGCAAACTGCTCAATCCATTACGAGAAGGGGAAATAGTGAGGATGCAGACGTCCAAAGGTTTTGATCGGATTGGTGTCATGAAATGTGTGTGTCCAGAGCCAAGATTGTACATTGTGGAATTGCAAAGAGCAGAATTTAGGTGGAATTGCAAACATTTAATCCTGGTGTCCTATTGCAGTATCATATCTGCGAGAGAGAGAATCTATAACTCAGAGTGAGTTATCCAGCATTCCCGTTCCAGAGAACATTCCAGTAAATATCTCTGTTCCTGAGAAGAATCCCAAAACTTCTGAAGCAAGTTGTTCATCAATGACTGACCCTGTTGCTAAGCCCAGTTCTGATTGCTATATCAGTAGATCAGGACGCATTTCCAGACCATGTTCCGGATACACAGCAACTTGGACATGAATGTTGTATTTATTTCTTATTGCCTGTACAAGTGCATGTTTCTTTTCAAATGTCATTATACTGTGGACAATTCATTAAAGAGGGAGAATGTAGCTCAATATGTTTTCATACCTTTAGGAAGCTTTCAAGGTGCTTGCACAAGTGTATAAATACAGAGCACATGCGAGCCTGTCATTTTGTAGTAAGCTGCAGAGATGTAAGCATGTATGTCTGTGTAGTCTGTCAATTAAACAGTTCATTTATATTTTGTATTGCTGCTATCCATCCTGATGTGTTTCTTTGTAATAAAGCATGTAAACAAACTACTCTGCCTATTCATCTTCAGTGAGAAGCAAGACAAACAACACCCCACTTCTAACTGGATTCTTTGTAGAGGTAGATTCCTCAATATTAACTTTCTGGGTGCTGTCTATGAGCCAGCATGCTATTCACCAGGTGGCATAAAAGTTTATACCTTACCTGTTGAGTCTGTCAACAATGCTGAAGTGGGTATTGGGTCAAATGTTTTGCCCAAGTGAAATGGTAGGCAATGTGAACTATTTTGCCCTCATCCATTGCTTTGTTGACCTTCTCAAAGAAGCCCAGCAGGTTGAGTAGGCATGACCTACCCTTAACAAAACCAGATTGGATTGAGTCAAGTGTCTGGAGATTTCCTTTGCCATTATTGATAATGTCCATGATAGTTCTTTTCATGTAGTTGCATATGAGTTAGTGAGACTTCTGAGTCTCTAGTTTCCAGCATCTGCAGATGGCCACCTTTGTACAGAAAGATGACTGTTGCTGTTCTCCATTTATGAAACATGAAGCATGCTTGGAGGCTAGAGTTAAGTAGCAATTCCAGAGGGCCTGATAGGATATGCTTCATGCTATTTAGAAGGCAACCTGGGATATTATCTGGGCCCATTGATGCAGTGTTGTTGGCCTCAGAGACAATATTAAGAACCTGTTTCCTAGTGATAGCATGGTGAGTTATATTTGATGGTATCTCCTGAGGGAAAGTTGATGGGGAGAGAGGGGGGGGGTAAAGCTGGAATGGAATTAGTCAGCCAGTAGGTTTGCTATATCTTCTGCTTCATTATAGATAGCTCCATCAACAATGAGCCCTGCATACAACTGTGTATTGCCTTTGAGGTTGCAGACATAGATAAAGAATGCCTTTTGGTAGTCCTTGGTCTGGGAGGACAAATTTACCTCAAATTTGGCTTTGGTATCCAGGAGATAAGATGGAAGAGCAGTGCAGTGAAGCCACTTGGCTTGGGATCCAGATTCTACTACTCAAGAGGAGAACAGACTAGAAATGGTGTGAGAATTGTGGTAAGAGAAAGGCTTCAGAAGGCAGCAGGGGATGTCATCAGAATTCGTGACAAACCCATGGCAATCAGACTCCAGTCTAATGATAGGACAGTATTCATAATCTCAGCCTGTACCCCACAGGCTTGTGATAATGAAGAGAAGAGGACAGCATGAATTGAAGTTGATAATGAGAGATGTGATTGCACATATTGAGAAAGAGCAAGATTTGAGGACTGCCTGGGTCCACATGGGTGGAACAACAGGAATAAAGTAGGAGAAGTAATTCTAGACTTCTCTCTGGCAAATGGCTTGATATTAGCCAACACATGGTTCAGAAAGACAGACAGTCACAAGATCTCATAAAAGAGTGGCCAACATGCAACTCAGATAGACTTCCTCCTAGTAAGGAAAGGGCACTGGGGTAAAGTCAATGATTGCAAAGTTATCCACAGTGGAACAGTCGACCCACAGCATAAACTACTGGATGCCACAATCAACTGCAAGCAGTGGTCAATGAAGGCTCTAAGATCAACAAAAATCAGGCTGAAAACCTGGAAGTTGACTGGAGAAAAGGTACAACAGTTCAAGGAATTACTCAGGGTTCTAGCACCCGAAGAAGAAGAGGAAATAGGTGGAGTTGAAGAAGAAAGGCAGAGCCTCAAAACAGCCTGTGTGAGGACTACAGAACAGATATGCAGCTGAGTCAGGTGTGGAAATAAGGTACATAAAGAAAGCTGGAAAGCTGGTGGTGAAATACAGAAATCCAGGAAGTCATCAAAAGGAAGGAGGCGTGCATGAAAAAAGTGGGAGATAGAAAAGATGGACCAGGTTAGGAAGGAATATTGGTTGGCTAACAAAGAGGCTAAGAAAGGAAATGCAATAGCAAAGAACAGGGCATCACAGGCACCATACCAGCTTCTGGAAAGTGGCTCAGTAGATGGCAAAAAGAAAACATACCAGGTTGCAAGGCATAGAGAGAAAGATAAAGAAGATAGTCAGACACCATTCATAAGGGATGCCAGGAACAACCTGCTCACCAGTCCACAGGATATCAAAGGCAGATGGAAAGAGTACTTCCAGCAGCTTCTGAATTAAGAAAACCCCACAGAGGCTGTACTGCCCCAGACACAGCCTATGATGACAGAGGAAAAAGAGACCACCCTAGAAGAAGTAAGAATAGCACTAAATAAAATGAAGTTAGGGAAAGCAGCAGGCTCAGATGAGGTCACAGCAGATATAATAAAGATACTGGGCGAGATAGGGGAGAAATGGCTCCTGAGAGTACTTATAGCAGTGTGGATAGAAAGGCATATCCCAGATGACTGGAAAATAAGCCAACTAGTGCCACTGTCCAAGAACAAAGGAGATATCCATAACTGTGGGTAGTGCAGAGGTATCAAACTCCTGTCATATTGCATGAATGTTCTAGAGAGGGTAATTGATAAACAGATACATAGAGTATTAGAAAGTAACTTGGGAGATGAGCAGTTCAGACTCAGATCAGGATGCAGCACAACTGATCTAACATTTGTAGTCAGACAGATAGTTGAGAAAAAGCTAGAGATGAGAAAAAAGTCCAATTGGGCATTCCTAGACTTGGAGAAAGCATATGACAAGATCCCATGAAAGCTGATTAGGGCAGCAGTCCTGCAGTGGTTTGAAGTCCCAAAAAATTGGTAAAATTAGTGCATGCTATGCACAAAGATACAATGACTAAAGTATGAACACTGTTTGATTTCATAGAGGGGATCCCAGAGGAAGTGGGTGTGTATCAGGGTACAGCTCTGAGCCCACTGGTGTTCATACTGGTAGTGAATTACATTAGCAATCAGGTTGGAGGGAACAGATCAAAAAAGTTGCTGTATGCAGACTATGTTGCATTACAGGCAGACTCTGAATAAGAACTTCAACAAAGGATAGGAGAATGGAATGCAAAACTGAAGATACATGGACTGAAACTATGTACAGATAAGACAGTGGTAATGACAACTTCTTCTTCTTCTTCTTCTTCTTCTTCGTTTATATAGGTTAGGGTCAGCGGATCATGATCACCACCTGTCATTGAATAGCAGTGGAGTTGTTTTCCTGGTTGCCAGTTGCCCCGGCCAACCACAGAAGGCACACACACACTCACACCACCAACCTAGGGCCAATTTAGAGGTCAATCCACCTGCATGTGGTCTTTGGGATGTGGAGGACCGAAGGCGGAGGAGAGGAGGGCGACCACAGGGAGGGACATGAGGGAGTGACAGAAGGCACCACAGCTGAGGAGGAACCGGAGAACCTCTCAACCTCTTTGCCAAGCAGCACTACCAATGCACACCGTGGCCGCCCCAAGACAGTGGTAATGACAACAAATTGGTAAAATCAGAAGAAGATGAGAATTGAGATAGAAGGGAAAATAGTTGAACAGGTTAACAGCTTTAAGTATCTAGGAGGGGTGGTTGAGGAGAAGGGAAATCTGAATGAAGAGGTCAGAGCTAGAATCAGAGGGGCTGCAGCCAGCTGGCATAGAGTGTTAGGTGTAGTGTATGACAGAAGAATGCCAAATAAGCTGAAAAGTAAGGTGTACAAAACAGTGGTGTGACCAGTACTACTGTATGACACACAACCCTGGGCAGTAAAAGCCGAGCAGATGAGGAAACTAGAGGTGTTGGAAATGAAGTCCTTGAGACGGGTGGTAGGGTGTGCACTGTGGGACAGGTGAAGAAATGAGGACAAGGGCAGAAGCCAAAGTAGCTCCGATTGTAGAAAAGATCAAACAGAACAGATGACGGTGGTTTGGGCACGTGTGTAGAAATGCAGGAGAAAATCTGGTTTAGAAGATTTGAGACAGACAGTAAAGGAAACGAGGGCATCCAGCAAATTGGTGGATGGACTGTGTGAGAGAAGATATGCGATAGTCAAGCATGAATGTCAAAGAAGGCAGGAGTGTGGCATTGAATTAAGAGAGATGGTGACAGTTAACATGACACCCCGACCCCGTGTAGAAAATGGGAAAAAGGGGGTCGATGATGCAAATGATGATGGTTGGCTTTGGTAGACTATTTGTCCAATAAGTTGTTTAGTTTGATGAAAATGCTTTTTATCCTGCTGGGTGCTGCACCTCATAATTTTTGCCATAGTTTTCTTCCTTTTGTTATACAGCTTATTAATGTTGTGATTCCACCAGGGTGGCTTGTTTTTTGAGTTAGTTCTGTACTTTTTCCTGGTGGGTACAGTTGTGTCTATGCAGCTATTAGCATGCTTGCATAGGGTTTCTGTGAACAGTTCCATGTAGGCAGCAGTGTTCTCAGGGTTATGGGGGCTTGAAATTTGGCCAGGTTATCATTTAATAGTAGGAAGTTAGCCTTAGAGTAGTTTCTGAATATGCCAGGGTTAGCTAGGGTTCCATGTTTTATTTTTACTTCAAAGGAGACCATTTTGTGGTCTGACCTTACCAGACAAGACGTTAAACAAGGGGGTGTGCAGTACTCTATTAGTGACAACCAGATCTAGTATCTTTGCACCCCTGGTTGGTATATTTCCAATCTGGTCCAGGGAGTTTGTGTTTACAAAATCCAGGCATCTCTGTGCCTGTACATTTGGTGTCTTATATGATTCCCAGTTCATAGTGGAGTAATTAAAGTCACCCATGAACATGGTATTGGTTTGAATGGTGTTTCTAATATGTTTAAATTATGGGTTTCCTGGGTCATACAGGTGGACCTATCACTTGCAAGGAAGTGGTATGGGATTTTGCCTATGTTCATTTGAACATGGAGAAGCTCAAGTGCATTCTCATGTTTGACCAGCCTTGAGGTATATTTATTTTTATTGTAAATCGAGACACCTCCACGTTTATTCCCTGTCTGTATAGTAGCTAGTCTAAATGTGTGGAAGGCATTATAGCCTTGCACTGCTGGTGTGCTCCCCTTGGCTCTAAACTATATCTCTGTGACCACACAGATGTCAGCTCTCTCTTGTTTACACTCCTAGCATTGAGCAATAACACCTTTAGATTTTCTTGGTTTTGATTTGCTATGTTGGAAGTAATTTCAGTCTGGCATTGCCTAAAAAAAGGCGCTATGGAGGAGGACAGTGTTTTAGCTAATATTCAAAAGCCTAGATGGGAGAGCTGCAGACCCTCCCTGGTAAAGTAGCATGGTCTGTTGATCATCTCTTTCCATGCTGACAGTTATTACAAACCCCTTAGAATGACACCAGAAACTAAGCCAATTATTAAAGTCAGTTATCTTTAGCTCATATTGTGGCATCATCCTTGGAGAAAAACATGCTGCTCAGTGCTAGGCTCATACCAACCTGGGACACATACTTCGACAACTCCATGATGTCTCTCTTCATATAGTCAAGTGAGATATGCCTCAGGTCATTTATACCTACATGGACTATAACTGAGTCATACTGGTACTTGTGGTCCAATGACCTGAGTGTTTGCATAATGAGGCAGATCTTGGCCCTTGATGAGCAACTGAGAGTGACTTTCTCCTTACTCAGCCTGGTAAGAGGGGCATCAATATGTCTCACAATGGAGTCTCCAATGAACAGAGTGTTGGGTTATGTGGTGGCTTGCCTTATGGGCTTAGAAGTAAAGGCTCCACATGATGTGGCTGTATTTGTTGATGTGGGTGATGTTTTGAAAGAGTGCATTCGGGGCTACTGAGCATATCTGTTATGTGTACTTTGTCTGGAAGTTCTTTGGGGTTTAGGAAGGTTACATTTAAGTGCCTCAGCATAAGTGTAATGAGTGATCTTAGACTGTTCTACTGGAAAGACCTACAACCTAGAAGGCATACAGTCAAAGAAAGAAGAAATACATCAATCTATATTTAATAACTGTCTAGATAAGATATGCTTCATCGACACTATCCATCCAGAAGGCCGTCCAATATCTTCAGAGGAGTACAAGATGTCCTATATATTTTTTTAATAAATTACTGATAAACAACTGAGGAGTAACAGAATAAAAAGAAATTAATGTGAATGCAACAATCTTTTAGTTCTCACTCATTCTATTTATTTAGGCTAGCTATCACAGAGAAGATTTATACTGTCTTACAGCTGCATTTTATTGAATTTAATCTAATCTTAGTCAGGCAAACATAATGCCTTCTTCAGCTAGTGCCTGCAACCCATTATGTCTAGAATGAGCTGAAGCTGTGGTAAATTAAGTCCAGATTATATCTCATATATTTTTTTCTAGCTTACTCAATTAAAGAGACCTTCAAATAAAAGAAAATCTGAATGAGACAGCAATCTGTAACTTAGTAAACCAGATGTTAAAATAAAACAGCCACCATGTTGCTGCTGATTTTTACATCTTTCAAAAGTGATGGGTATAGTCTGTCACCCTCTGAGGATCACACAGAAAAATGGAGCTAAAGGTCCACAATTTGACTTGTACCCATACCTCCCAACCTCTTAGAGCAAAAAATCTGGACAAAGCCTAAAATGATGGGGGTACAAATAGGGACAGATTTTAAAGATTGCTCTTACAGAGTTAGAAAGTTGATAGAAAGTTGATAGAATAATAGGTTTTGCATTAACATTAATTTTCTGAAGGCTGTGGAGTCTTAAACTCAAATGTTTGTCATTATTTAATGACTTCAATCTTCAACTATTTGCCAGAAAAGTACAGATTTTAGGAAGAACACTAGAAATATGAGGCAAAAATCTGGACATTCTGTGAAACTCTGTACAGCTGAGAGGTATGCTTATACCACACATGAAAGATTCTGGTCTGGTACAGTTTAAAGTGACTGTAGTCCTATGGTAATCATATCACAGAAATGTACTTGTAATACTGCAGCTCTGTCAGCTTCTCTAAGGGATTTGCTTTTTGGAATGCATTATTGCTGTCATTCATGTGAGGCAGGCATCCAAAATGCTGCCATAATTAATTCTAAATAATTAAGAGTTATTATTATCACTGAGAAATGACAGCTACATTACTACTGCCACCACCTCTGAGTAGTGGAAGCCATAATGTGGCAGCTGCTGTTCTAACAGAAGTGAACTGTGGCTTCTGTCATGAAGGAAGATGGCAAGTTGTGATGTCATTACCCTGGGGGTGAGGCACTAATTGAGCTACTGCCAGCCTTGTCCTCAGCGCCGTGAATGCAGAGTCTAGTAATGGCTGATATTATAATAAAGTGAAATGAATGATACACAACAGTAAAGAACCATTGTTACATGATATGGCAGTCTGGACTGTTAATATCTATAAAACATCTGCATAAACATGATTTAGTTTCATAGCCAGAAATGGCAGGACTACTCATCCCAGTCTTTATAGCGGATGGCTCATGTTCCATTTACTGTAAGCTCGTAACACTTGGAATTATATTTATCCAGTGACAAAAGGATATAAAGGTACTACAAAGTACAATTGCTGCATAGAAGGTGCCTTGGCTTAGCAAATTAAAACTTAGTAACAAAACAAATCTTTACTAAATATGATCCCCTTTTCTTAGTGCTTAAATTTCTTTCAGAAATACACAAAACAAGAACACATAATATGAAAACTTAGTTTATTATTATTATTATTTTACATTTGTTAACCGGGCTAGTCTAACTGGATACATGTCCATTTTCAGTAGAGGCCCGAGGAGTTAGGCTCCAAGTTAGGACAATAAAATTAATACAATAAAGAATAAGGATACATGAGCAAATATTAAAGTATTAACAGTATGCGTAAACAGGTTATCACAGTAAAATGTACAGTGCACGATACAAGAATAAATAAAGGGATGTAAATACAATCAGAGTATTTCAGGTTGTTTGATACCGACATTGATTTTTTTTCTTTGTTCAATTGCCTCATTTCAAGCTTAATTTTATCTACCATGCAAACCTACCAATAATTTCTAATACACTCACGGGGGGATTCAATAAAGCCTACATGATAATTTTGACTGTGTGAGTGTCACTGTGCAATATGCAAACAGCCGCAAAATGTTGTTGATCCATTAAACTCAGAGCAACAGCTCACCTTCAGGCACAAACACAGAAACTTTTGTGGCATGCAAATTACAACATAAGTAGCTAAATTCTATGCTAATTAAGCAAACCAGCACTGTGGAGTGATTCAACACCCTTTAAAGCAACCATGTAGACTCTGTGTTCGTGTTGGCCATGTATTCCAAAACTTTCAGAATACAGCCATATAAAGGAGTCTACATGGAAACAAGAGCAAGTAAAAGCTCTAACATTTGTACAGGACTAACCTTAACATGTAACACCACACATATTATTACCTAATTACACATTGTGAATAGTAGAAGATCAGAGTAACAAATATAAAAATACCTTTTTAAATGCTATGACATAAATGCAGCTTCACTCCTCCACCCCCAAATGAAGAATATACTCGTAAGTAATGCAGTCTGTTGCAAATGTTTAAATGTCAAGAAACAGACTATTATACTTCAAATGTAAGCATATGCACTATGTAGAAGATGGATTACAGTCCCATTTTATTAAAACATGTATTCCTCTGTTCAGATATATATGCAAAGTAATACCCTCCCTTGTGTTTACAACATTTGGCTCCTGTGCAGTTTCCCTTCATGTAAGCACTTCCACAGTGTTCATATTGAATGCATGGCAACAGTGAATGCTGACATCAGGGAGGCGTGTTAGGTTACACTTGCAGAGGTGGACATGTAGGGCTGAGAAGAGTAAAAGTGCATGTAAGCAGTGCAAAATTCCCAAGTTCTATGTCATCCTCATTATTTGGTTGTTAAAATGTGTGGTCTCTGTCTGGTTTAATTGTTTTTTTTTTCCCATTTTTTACATGATACAGCACTTAGCACAACCATGAGAAACACAGGAATGAATGGCAGGTTTCCCTGGGTTGTTACGTAACTATTTCCGTGGCAGCACATGTATGGGTTAAGACTGAAATATAGATGGTCCTGGGTTTGACTACAAGGTGTGCAACCTTTCCTTCACTTTTTATTGCCCATGTTTGTGTGATATCACAAGAATGGAGGAAACAAATATCAGTTTTGCCTATGCTAACCTTATTTATGAGAAGGTGCACAGAGGTGCACATATCGCACTAATGAGCAAGCAACAGGTGCGTTTAATAGATACTAATTATAGCATAAGCAGGTGAATTGCATGTTAATCAACCAATCCAACACAGTGGAGTTATTCAACAATGTATAAAGTATCCATGTAGCCTCCATCCTGGTTTTTCTTCAATCCTTCAAATATCATTGGAGTAGAGACAAGGACATTTTAACTGATGCAATGCTATGGGCTGCTGCAGCTCTTCTACATCTGTACATGCTAGAGGCTGAAGCCAGTGCTGCTGATGCTGCTGACAAGAGGCCTAGGCTGAGAAGGACAAGAATGCTTAGGCCCAGGGTAACTTTCCAGGTGCTACATGATCTGAAGATTGTAGAGCACTACAGGGTGGACAGGGACATACTACAAGAACTCACTGAGCTCTGCTGCCCTCAACTCAGAGCCAGAGCTAACCATGTGAAACCCATCCCAGTAGAAACTAAGGCATATGTAGCCCTTAGAATATTAGCTACTGGTACTTTTCAAAGACCAACTGAGACATGATGGGTGTGCCACAGGCATCAGCATCCAGGTTCCTCCACCAATTTCTGGATGCTACGCTCATACATGCCAGTAAGCATATATTTTCCCCTGTACTTTTGAAAAGAGAGCCAGCAATATGGAACTGTTTTAAAGCATAGCTCACTACCCTGAAGTACTGGGTGCCACAGATTGCACTCATGTGCACATTGAGGCACCTCCTGGTGAGCAGGGTATGAGCTACATTCCTTGCAAAGGATACCACACCTTCAACTACCAAGGCATGTGTAATGCCCAGGGAATTATCTTGAATGCGTGTGCTGGCAACCCTGGAAGTTATCATGACTCACATATCTGGCACACATCATAGCTGTACCAGATGTTTGCTGGGGGGGGGGGGTAAACCCACAGAGCCATTTATTGGGGAATGCTGGCTATGCCCTGGAACCGTGGCTGATGAAGCCCATTAGAAGTGCACGCACACCCACAGAAGAACACTATAATGAGGCACACGCTCAAACTAGAAACATCATCAAGCATGTGTTTGGGCTTATGTAGTCAGAGTTCCAGTGCCTAGATATATCCAGTGAAACCCTACAGTACAATCCACACACATGTACTCAACTATTGACAGTATGTGTATGCTTCACAGTCTGATCCTGTGGAAGCAGCTGCAGCAGGATCAGCACGGGGAAGGGACACATATCCCCCCACCAACACCTAGGTCACCACAGCCACAGTCAGAGTAGGACTCAGAGTAGGAACTCCCAGCTGTTGTCCCTGTAGGCAGACATAGGCATGTCCAGTATGCCCTTGCTTTGGCTAAGAGACAATGCATAGCACATTCACTGATCACCTAAGGAACTAATACCTTTCTCGTACTCACATACATATACTAAAATTGATGCCAGGCAACTCACTTTACCTCTCCATGTATTGGCTGTGTACTGCTTGCATCACACAGAGTAAGTCTTGAACCTAGAGTGTATTCTTTAATAATATTATGGCATATCCTTGTATTTCCTAATTTGGTACAGTAAGCAAGTAAATAGTGGTGAATTTGTACAGAAAGTATCTTAATATGTGACACTTATTTTGCTTATATTTGTCCATTAGTAATTAGTAGGCCTCAGGCATGAAAGATCTGATGAATACTGATGTTCTCTGCATGGCCTCAGTTTAGCACCATACCTTTGTGCTGGTAAATCATTAAAGACAGAAGTTAAAAAGTGATAAGGCACATTGGAGTTTCAGACTTCTTTGTGTCATAACAGTAACTGAGCTTTGTCTCCCCCACAAATGAGGAGTGTACTCTTGTTCCTGCTATAACAGTAACTCAGCTATGCTACCCCAAAATAACAGTATATGCATGTTTGTGCCATTCAACCTGGACTTCATTTGTTGGCAAATGCATATCATATTATTCCCAGTTAATATCCTCTCACATGTTAAGGCCAATGATATGGAATGGCTTATACCCTGCATGTCTTAGATAACTGATGAATGACCAAGAAACACAGAAAGGTAACACAGAGCTGTATATTTGTAAGCATAATTATGACAGTTTTTGTGATCACTAACTACTCTATATCCAAATATAGTAAAGAGAATTAAATATACAAAGCACAGCTGATGGTTTGATAGCAGTGTACATTCTGATGCAGTTGGTTGTGTGAAGAATGACTTCATCTCATTGATGCAAAGCTGGTTGTGTGGCAAAGTGGACTAAGGCATCTATCCTGTTATCTGAACCTATGTTTGTGTGAGGGTTCAAATCCTGACATATGTAGAAATGTGTGATGTGTACTATCAATTTTTACCGTGCCTTTACAGATTTTGCATATTTGTCCTGCAGTTTTATTATCTTTTCCTATTTTCTTCTTTTAATTCCACTTTTGTGAGATGCACCACGTCCCAAAAAATAGTTTGGCTAAGCATGTCTTGTTTGTGCAAAGTGTAACAATGCAGAAACAGGAAAAAAAAAAGATTGCCTAAAAAGCAGACACCCAAAAATAGAAAACGGATACATTCAGCTAATACTCTTAGCCATCGCGAAAAGCCAGCCTGAAGTACAGATGGGACTGGGTATAGGCATGCATATATGACATAACAGTAACTGTTAGACATTAGCAATGCAACTTGCATTTGTGTACTGCTTCCCTACATGCAAACAGGCCTATCACTCATGTGTGTACACTTTGTTAACCATCACACAAATCCAATGCTTGTTTTGCTATGGAATTGTATATATGATATTTTATTATTGGTGTTTATTGTCCATTTCCATGACATAGAACCACATGTGGAAATATTCCAAACTAAGAGCACACTATAACTATATGTCATATATTTACAATATATCCATTTACCCCCTCCAAACCACCCCAAACAAGTACTCCAACCATGGGTTCCCATTACTTTTTCCACACATATATCAACCACAATACAAAATCCTATATATATAATGTTGGGTGCTCACTAATGGACAGGGCCACTTGGTGGTGCTCACAACATTGCTCTGCAAAACTCAAACAGCCAAGTATGCTCAGTCAGGGTACTTTTGTTGTTATACAGCTAGGTTTCCAAACAACCTACTGCTATTAGGCTACTAGCCTCAGCTGACACTATGAAGTAGTATGCCTATGCAGGCCTCCCAACCTCTTGTCTCCCACATTGCCTGCCTATGTCATCTACCATAAGTTCAACTGCTGTCTGGTCAAAATCAAAGTTCTGCGTTGGTGCATGCATTAAGTACTGTGTTCTGTAGTCTGTGTACCTTAGATAGGTATGGGCGCTATTCTCACTACAATCAACTGTGAGCGTGTGTATCTACACAGAAGAGTAAAACTGTGTATTCCACAGTTACTTCTGGAATGGCATGGCTTGCCAGTTTTTTGAGACTTGCACAAGCCTTCACATCCATTTCATGCAGGCCTCCCAACCTCTTGCCTCCATGACTTACCAATGTCATCTATTATACATTCACCTGCAGTCTTGTCAAACTCAGACTTGTGCCATGGCACATGCATTATGTACTGCGTTCTATAGTCTGTGTAGTTAGATAGTTAGGGGTTCTATTCTCACTGCAGTCAAATGGGGTGAGTGTGTATAAGAGCTGTTCCTGGACTTTACAGCGAAGCTTTTACAGGAGCCTGTGGGACACTGTTATGTTGTCCTGTCCTCAACAGACACTGCTGATGTCATCATCAATAAAGTGTTGTCTGATACACTCCAAGTCAGACTTGAGCTGTGGCATGTTTAATAAGTACTGTGTTCTATAGTCTGTGTATTTAGATAGGTAGGGGTTCTACTCTCACTGCAGTCAAAGTGTGTGTGTTTGTGTGTGTGTGTGTGTGTGTGTGTGTGTGTGTGTGTGTGTGTGTGTGTGTGTGTGTGTGTGTGTGTGTGTGTGTGTGTGTGTGTGTAAGCTTTACAGTGAGCCTTTTACAGCAGCCTGTGGGACACAGTTATTTTGTCCTGGACAGACACACATCTGTCTCTCTCTTTCTCTCCCCCCAAAAAAAGGAGCACCTGTCTTAAAACAGTAATTCGGCCCATAAATAGCTCTCTGTGTTGCAAATGTGTCTACTTGACAGACTGGATTTGGTCCAATTAGCTATACAACATGATTACATTGTTGTCAACTCTCTCTCTCTCGCTCTCTCTCTCTCTTTAGAGGTGACAGTCCAAATTCAGCTAATTTTCTGCACTTATGATCAGTTTTCAGGGCACATTCTCAGTATACGTCATATATTCACAATACATACATGTGTTGTCCATCTCCCCCAAGCAATACAACCCAGTATTTTTTACACACATATATCAACCACAGTACAAAGTGTAATATATAATGTGGTGTGCTCCCTCATGGAGAGGGCCAGTCTGTGGTGCTGACAACCTTGCTCTGCTAAACTCAAACATCCAACTATGTTCAGTAAGGGTACATAGCTGGGCTACCACATACCTATGACACACTCTACAGTTAGGCTACTGGCCTCATATGAACCTATGAATCTATGTGCCTGTGCAGGTCTCACAACCTGTTGTCCTCCACATGGCCTGCTGATGTCATCTCATATAAGTTCACCTGCAGCCATGTAAAAGTCAGACTTGTGTTGTGGCACTAGTATAAAGTACTGAGTTCTATAGCCTACATATTTAGAGAGATAGGGGTTCCATTCTCACTAAAGTCAACTGGGTGTGCTTGTGTCTCTACTCAGCAGACTAGATGTGCTATCGTATAGTTACTTCTCCAATAGCATGGCTTGTTAGTCTTTTCATACTTGCAGAAGCCTACTCATCCATGTCATGCAGCTCTCCCAACATATTTTCTCACACATGGCCTGCTGATGACATTTTTTATTTATGTATTTATTTATTTGTTTATTTATTTATTATTTATTTTACATTTGTTTACCGAGATAGTCCGACTGGATACATGTTCATTTTCAGCGGAGGCCCAGGGAGAAAAGCTCCAAAAATACATTCAACAAGCTGTTACATTTTTACAGTTTAAAACACAAAATAAAACACAAATAAAATGATTTTTACACAGATGTAAACAAACACAAAAACAGATACACAAACAGATTATTACATTTTTACTCAGATGGAAAATTCTAGACAGTGTTTTTAAGAATGATAGGGTATTGAATGCCTAGTAGGCTAACCTGGCAGTAGATCCAAGGAGATCATAGGATTTGTAAGTTAAGAAACAATAAAGTGTAGGTAGAAGTCCTCCATGTGCACATGAATTATGCTTAGAGTTAGTCTGGATTAGGACAAGGACATAGCCATTGTTTTTAAAGTACTAAGTCAGACTTTTCTTGAATTGACGTAGAGCGGGTTCAGATGTAAGATTAGCAGGAAGAGAATTCCAAGTTTTGCCAACAGAGTTAGCAAATAGAGATTTACCGGCTGTGTTGTTGGATTTGAGAGTTTGAACTAGTAGTCCTTCAGATGAATGAAGTGCACTAAGGTTGCTGTAGGGGGTGATGAGGTTTTTAAGTACGTGTGTATTATTTGGTTGGTACAGGATCATGTGTGCAACTTTTAGTTGGTTAACCTGAAGTAAGTTAGGCAGTTAAGACCATCCTAGTAGATTTAGGTTATGACAATGATGAGTTCTGTAGGCTGCATTGGTAGCAAATCTAGCAATGTGATTGTAGCTGCTAGAAAGTTTATTAAGGTCAGTTTTGCTGAGGTTTGTAAATAGAGGGGAAGCATAGAGGAGGGTGGAGAGTAGATGTGTACGAGCAATTACAGTTCTGGCTAATGGCGTTAGGAAGGGCTTGATCCTATATAGTGAGCCAAGTTTTTTATTAATTGTTTTAATAATTTTATTGATATGCAGATCAAACTTAAGGTTATTATCTATTATAACTCCTAACAGTTTGGTTGAGGAATCTGGGGAAATGCCAGTGCCATTGTTGGATTTTAATGTAAAGGTTATAGGGGCAGACCTGTGAGTGGGGGAGAAAAGCAGTTTGGTTTTATTAGGATTTAACATGAGACGACGGTTAAGGAGTCAATTTTCAACTGTGTTAAAAGTATTTTAGGATAGAATCTGCAACTCTGTAGGTGAAGTGTCGGAGCATACTAAAGTGGAGTCATCCGCATATTGAATGCATGTTGCATTTGGGATGACCTTATACAAATCATTGATGAAAATGGAAAATAATAGTGGACCTAGTATGGAACCTTGGGTACTCTGAGGTTGATGGGTAAAAGGGTGGATAGTTTGCTCTGCCATAGGACATGCCATGGTAATGTTATAAATTTGTCTACTTTTGTTTTAAATGAAAACCATTTGAAAGTTTTGAATTTGGGCTTAAACTGTGTACCCTCAAGGAGGGCAAACATAGCAAACACTGTGTTAAGCCTTAAAAAGTACACTAGGTCTTTAAACTTGAATTATGTATTTAAAGACATTGTTAGCAATAGCACCAAATATTTAAAGCATTCATGCTACAACCCTAACTTACTGCATACTATTAAAGTTTTTGAATCAGCTTTTGAAAGCGAAATAAGAAATGTCATGGGGAAGGGGGTAAAGAAAAGAAAAATGTATTATAATTTATCTAAAGAAGAAAAGAAAGCCTTGAAAGAAATACAGGAGAATGGCAATATAAGAGTAATGACTAGGGGAGTACTTTAGTTTTAATGAACCAAGAGGAATATGTTACCTGTATAAAGAAAATGCTAGGTAACAGTCTAGAATACAGATTAACAGAAATGGTGGAAGTAGTTAAGAGCTACAGGAGTGTTTACTCTTTTTTGTTTGAGAATTTAATGAACAGTAATTTATAGAAGGACATTTATGGTTTTTGTCACATAGATAATCCAAAATTAGGTTCCTTCATTGGAATTCCTAAAACACATAAAAGTAAAACCTGTCCTCCATTTAGACCTATCGTATCTGCCCCAAATTATATCACAGAGGGTATTTCCTTGTTGGTGGACTCTAAGTTAAATCCTATTGTTCACCAAATTAATTCTTACTTAAAAGACTCATGGGACTTTTTAAATAGTATCAGGGCATACACTTTAGTTACAGCTTTTGATCCCACTACACAAGTAATGTTTAGCCTTGATGTTGTCTCTCTTTTCACCTGTATTCCCCAATTTGAAGGAGTGGAAAAAGTTAGAGAATACTTAAATACATTTTCCACATTTAGCAATTCTGAAAGTAATTTTTATTGTGAATCAATAGATGTTTTATTAAACAACAAATTTTTTTTGTATTTAACAAAAAATATACAAACAAATTTGGGGGTTAACTATGGGGTCCCCTGCAGCACCATCCTTTGCAAACATTGTGATGGGTCACTGGGAGTGTACTGTGCTGCAACCATTAGTCATGGAATACCAGATTATATTTTTAAGAGATTTATTGATGAGTTGTTTTTTGTCATGACTGGGGGATGTACAAAAAGTGCAAAGTTTTGTTGACACCCTTAACTCCAGATCAGGATACTTAAAATTTGTCCTGGGGGATGTGGGACTAAAAGTCCATTTTTTGGATGTGATTCTGGAATGGGATGCTAAGCTTTATAAGTTAGTAGGATTTTTAGGAAAGAAACTTTCACTAACAGTTACTTGCATTATACCAGTATGCACCCTCGTTACATGAAGAACAATATTCAAAAAGGACAGCTCATAAGAGCCAGTCGAATGACAAGTGAAATGGGTGACTTTGAAGGAAACAGAATTTTATTACTACTTTGTTTGTTGAAAGAGAGTATAGTAAGATTTTGTTGAAAGAGCAGTCTGAATATGTCACATAGAATAGGGACAGTCTCTTTCCAGCCATCCTTGAGCATGGGTTTTCCAGCATTAACACAAAACAGAACCATGACAGGAACGCATCTGATGCTGGTAATTATTTTTGTTGGACATGACAGTAGATAGTGATATTATCAGAAACATTATTTTTGACAACTGGGAAATTCTAGAGGGAAACAAAGATTTACAATCAATTGTGGGGACCCAACCAAGGTTCGTATATAAAAATCAAAATAACTTAAAAAACATTTCAGAAAGAGAGAGAAATAAACTTGTTCATTGTCCCAACATCACACAGATAAGATGGCCATGCATACGTGTGGGAACTGTAACATATGTAGATACATTTCTGAAGGTCCCTTAGTTAATTTAGAACACCTGCCTTAAACTTTGAAAGTTCCAGGGCATTTTAACTGTAAGAGTAAAGGAGTTGTATACACTGGTATGTATGCATACTGTAGTGCATTCTTGGTATGACTACAAGAACACTATGCACTAGAATAAAGGAACATTATTACAGTATTAGAAAACAAGACAAGACAAATGCTTTTTATAAGCATACTATCACCTGTCCCATGTACATTTTTTTTGTTTTCTGTGCTGCAGCAAGGAAGTCATGATTTTAGGGGTAGCAATTTCAAAACAAATCTTGAACAAAAGGAGGCTTTATGGCAACTCAGACTAAATTCAGATAAAAAAACTGGTATAAAGGATGCTGTTAACATTAAATGTTTTTTGAAAGACAGAAGAGTCTATATAAGGAAATTATTTCCTGAGCTTTGAAATTTTATTGATTAATTGTGTTACTGTTTAAGTGGAAAGACATGTTCATTGATGCAGAGGCATTTCAAAACTGTTTTTAAATGTGACGTAGAGAATGTACATTTTATTCTGAAGAAGTTTGGTTACGAAAGCATGGATTAAAAGTTTTTATTATGCTAACATCGTGTGGATTTCATTCTGTTATTCCTTCATCCTCCAGTATTAAATACCAACTAAGCGGTCCTTAACTTTTAATGCTGCAAAATTACTATACAAATGATTATCATTATTATTATTAAAATACTATTTAGATAGTACTGTTCTGATGCATACATACCACATGCTTCTCACATCCTTACTAGCTGCATGGCATGGGACCAAACATTCAAAGCTCGCTCTTCAGTAGCTGTGGAAAAAACAGAACAGAACACTTTTCTGAGATTTAAAAAAGTTCAGTTACAGGCTTGCTGTTCTTGAACTGTTTGTAAGTTTCTGTGAGGCCATTTTTTGCTTGGGCTAAAGGAAAGTCTCTCTGTTGATCAGTGGCAGTGAAAAACATTGAGCAGCCTGCCTGCCCCTGTGGGAGTGGTTACTGACATGAAACTGTAGTTTTATTGGCCATTCTGGGTCAATTCCAAAACTCCTTCATCTTCCTCTCTTAAAACCTGGTTGCCTCGTGGTTTTGGCGTCTTTTCAGGCTTGTTGGCTGTTGGTGAAGCACCCACCAAGAGGAGAAAACGCTGAGAGAAGAAAGGAGCCACTTTTGAGACTTTAAGTATTTTTCCTCTGTTTATTTGCTAAGTTTTTCTGCATAGCCGCCTATTTTGAGCATTTTCTGGCTTGTTTAATTTGATTTCTGCATTAGTAACTGTATTTAGAGCACAACCTACAGCTGTTTACTGAATTTCCTGTTTGCACTTATTTTTAAAATCGTTTTTTTCTCAAAACTTGCATTTTATCTGTCTTTGGCCTAGCACTCTTGTGTGGGGTTATTTACTGCACTGTTATAACTTGCTGATACTTGTTAACCTCTGCTATCTCTGAAAAAACAAAAAAACAAAAAATCTTGCTTTTTTCCCACTTTTCTGAGATTTAAAAAAGTTCAGTTACAGGCTTGCTGTTCTTGAACTGTTTGTAAGTTTCTGTGAGGCCATTTTTTGCTTGGGCTAAAGGAAAGTCTCTCTGTTGATCAGTGGCAGTGAAAAACATTGAGCAGCCTGCCTGCCCTGTGGGAGTGGTTACTGACTTGAAACTGTAGTTTTATTGGCCATTCTGGGTCAATTCCAAAACTCCTTCATCTTCCTCTCTTAAAACCCTCTTTTGCGCGGTTTTGCACGTTTTTGAGCATAGCGCAACAACGGGCAGCGCCACCTAATTGGGTTTAAACTATTCCTGGCTCCACAGTCTGCTCTTCACTTTTTCCCTTAGAACTGCTCTATCTCTCAATTTAAACACCATATTCTCATTCTAAGGCCCTTCACTGGTCCAATTAAGTAATCCTACAAGTTAGCACTATTAAACCATAAGCACTACTTACTCTTATACTCTCTACGATTACCCTGTCCTCTATTGGTCCGTCTTAAATTCAGTTTCCTTATTACTCTAGCATGTCCAAAGGTCAGTCAATGGTTTCCTCTCCAGTCCAGCTGATGAATCTGGGAATTTTGAGGCAATGTTACAACTTTCTCATGTACACGGACAACCCTCTCCTCCTCCAAACAGGTTCAAATATATGTGAGAGATGCAACTATTTAGCCAAACTGGAGGCTGAGCTCTCTCATCTCAAAACTGGTGTAACCAGTCAGGAGGAGAAGGTAACCTCACACAACACAATTCCAGTATCACATAGTCCCACCACATCAGCAAACCAAACACATAAATACACAAAAACATACTCGGAGGCTCTAAATAAAAATCTACCTAAGCAACAGAGACCTCCAAAGCAGACATCCAAGCAAACGCTACCTCAAAACAAAACACACACAACACATAACCCACAAAGTCAGTGTGCCAAGCAGCCACAGCCCTTAAGGCTGAATAACACACCTGATACTCTTGTTATAGGTGACTCTATTGTCAGACACACTGACGTCCCGCTCACCAGGCTGAATAAAGAGAAGGTCACAGTGAGCTGCCTGTCGGGTGCTAGGAACCGACACATAACACAAGCACTCAGGTCACTCCAAAGCAAATACAAATATGACTCAGTCATTGTACATGCTGGTGTGAATGACCTGAGAAGTACCTCCCTGGACTACATGAAAAGAGACATAAAGGAGCTCTCTGATCATGTAGCCCAGGCTGGTATGACCCTGACCTTGAGCAGCATCTTACCCTCACCTAGAATGATGCCACAGTACAAAGACAAAATGATCGATTTTAACAATTGGCTAAAATTTTGGTGTCATTCAAAGGGGATCCAGTGTCTGTCAGCCTGGGATGACATGCTCGACAAGCCCCGTTGCTTCGCTAGGGACGGCTTGCACCTGTCACCACTGGGCTTTCGGATATTGGCAAAGGCTCTTGCCACCCCCATAGTGCCTTTTTCAGGCAAGGCTCAAAAGTCAAACCCACCCCCATAGACAGCACAAGGAACAAGAAACTAAGGGTAATGCTGCTAAACGCCAGAAGTCTTAACCTCAAGATTCATGCACTCGAAGCTTTCCTCAGTATGGAGAACATAGATATCTGTGCAGTGACAGAAACCTGGTTCAAGGCTCCAGAGAGCACCCCAGCACTACCAGGCTATACCTCATATCATGCTTTTCGGCCCCAAAACCCGGACGGAACCACAAAAGGAGGGGGAGTTTCCATATTTATCAAGGATATCCACACCTCCAGGTTAGAGGCATTGCACGAAGTATCAGAGACCATCCATGTGCAACTAACAGTGGGCAAGACTGCTTTTCAGTTTATAGCATCCTACAGACCACCCTCTCAAAGTCAGGAATCCCATTCGGCTTTCCTGAAAACATTGGAGAACATGAAGATCTCTCCGAACACCATTATATTGGGCGACTTCAACTACCCAAACATTGACTGGAAGCACTACTCAAGCCCCAGCACCTTAGCCCAAAGATTCCTGGAAATTATAAACTCAAATGCTATGGAACAACTAGTCACCACTCCCACAAGAGGGGACAACATACTAGACCTGATCATTACCAACATGGGGACTCTATGCTCCACACCAGAAGTATATCCCTCATTGGTAAGATCAGACCATAAATTAATTTCACTGGATGTCCACATCCTGACCCCACCCCCAGCCCAGAAAACCACAGTGAAAAACTTCTCAAAAGCAAACTTCTCACTTCTCAAAACCGAAGTGGAATCCTTCAAGGCCCCAGGGCCAGTGGAAACTAAAGCCCAAACTGCAGAATCCTATATAAATGCATTCTACGGACATCTCCAGGAATGCATGGATCATGCTATCCCAAACAAAACCAAGACCCAATCATCCAAAGGCAGACGTCCAGTCTGGTGGACCTCTGCCATAAATAAACTGTACAACAGAAGGAGGAAGCTACTACATGATACAGCAAAATCCCTAATAGGGAAGGCATCTCTGATCAGTACTAGCAAAAAATTACGATCCCTCATAAAATCCTCCAAGGCCAGCTTTGAGAGAAAAATTGCACAGGACACCAAAGACAATCATAAGGCTTTTTTCAGTTATGTTAGAAACCTGGGATGTAACTCCCAGACTTGTTCTGAGTTGATTCTAAATGACAAAAAATACACTGAACCCACAGACATCGCCAATATCCTGGCAGACAGGTTCAGTGCAAACTTCTCCCCCCCCCAAAAGAGCAAGTATCTATCCCGGCAGAGGGCTGCCTCCCAAACATCTCAGATGCTCAGGTGAAGGCTGCCCTCTCAAAAGCAAAAAACACTGCTTCCATGGGACCAGATGGCGTCCCAGGTTGCGTCCTACATGAACTACAAGAGGAACTAATCCCTCAAATAAAACAGCTATACAATCTCAGCCTCACTACAGGATATGTGCCCACAGAATGGCGTACAGCAACAGTGGTCCCACTCCACAAAGGTGGAGCCTCTACGGACCCTGGAAACTATCGCCCCATAAGCCTGACTAGCTTAGTCTGCAAGGCTATGGAGAGGATCATCATGGAGCTCATAAACGGCTATGGAGAGGATCATCATGGAGCTCATAAACAAAGACATTGGGGACCTACAGACACTAGATCCTACCCAGTCCGGCTTTGTCAAGGACAGATCCTGCCTTTTGAACCTGGTTGACTTCTTTGAAACAGTCACCAAAGCCATAGATGAAGGGAAGGTAGTCCACACAGCCTATCTGGACCTTGCAAAGGCATTTGACACAATACCCCACTCGGGCATCATAGATAAGCTATCCAGCTTAAATATAAACCCCTATGTCACAAGATGGGTCGCAAACTGGCTCAAAGACAGAACCCACAGAGTGAGAGTTGCTGGAGCCATGTCAGACTCGAAACTGGTCACAAGTGGCGTCCCACAGGGTTCTGTCCTGGGACCACTCTTGTTCGGTATATACTTTCTGAGGTACAGGCAAACGTGGGAGGACTATGGCTCACCAAGTTCGCAGACGACTGCAAACTGGGCGCCATAATCAACTCTCCAGCTGACACAAACATCCTTCAAAAAGGTCTCACAGAGACAGATGACTGGTGCCAGCACCATGGTTTAAAGCTAAATGCCAAAAAATGTATAGTCATACCCTTTGGCAAAAACAATGTGCCCACAAATTACCACATAGGCGGAAACCCATTAAGTACAGAGAAAGTTATTAGGGACCTGGGGATCCAAGTTGATAGCAATCTCTCCTTTGAAAACCACATTGCCAAAGTGGTTAGAAAGACCTTCTACATAGCCCACCTCATCACGAAGGGTTTCACATCTAGATCAAGAGAGGTAATCGTGCCCCTTTATTCATCCCTCATCAGGCCCATCATAGAATACAATGCCCCTTTTGGGATGTACCTTACCCGACACCTGCAGCAATTAGAAAGACCCCAAAAGTATCTCACCAAGAGGATCAATGGTCTCAAACAGATGCCATATACTGCTCGGTTAAAAAAACTCCAGCTCTACTCAGTTGCATACTGCTTACTTCGAGGCAATCTATGCCTGACATACAAATCTATGTCAAATCCAGAATTAATGGACATGCTCCACCTCAGTAAATCTAAATCCCTTAGAGCCACACGCTCGAGGGACTTGAACCTCAGCACAGAAATAAATAAAACTTGCTGGAGGGACAGGTTTATAACCCAGAGGCTCCCTTCGCTCTGGAATAGAATTCCAGTTCATGTGAGGCAGAGCACCTCACTGAATCTCTTCAAGAAGAATCTCGATAAGTGGATGGGGGATCATAGGTTTGTCCCAGGGATTACTCCTGTGTCACTGTTAGACAGAGGCACAGTAAACTAAACCTTAAAAAGGGCACAGTATACTCAAATCAAGGGGTGGCGTAAGCCATACAGAATCGGGCTAGGCTTATAATTGCCCCAGGGCAGATAGCCTAGTATGAACCTATGAACCTATGAACCTATTATAAATAACAGTCTTGACTATATTTAGCTTTTAACTCTGACAGTTACTCACTGAAAATAATACTTACACATCTGTGAGGTTCCCCTGCCTGAAATTCCCCAATCCAAAGGTCAAGGGTATCCCGTTTCCTCCTCTGAAGGTCATCAAAATGTTGTCTGCATTGCTTGCCAGTGTGGGGGTTGCCTGTCACACTGGTTAAGAGCCTGGCAACACTATTCCATGCTTCAGATTTATATTCTAAGCTGAATAGTCCTGCTGCTGCAAAAGGGGTCCATGCTCCTTTACTAGAAGTCTAACAAAAATTTTGGACTTCTGGACACTCCAGTGCTGCACCCAAAAGCACACACTTTCTCCAGCAACTCCTGACATGCCTGCCATAGTTCCAGCTCAATGTCTAATGAGCATTTCTCACCAACTGCATTTTATATGCTGCTGTTTTCCCGCCTATTGCATGTCTCGCTTCTACTGAGAGAGTGCGAGAATGCACATTTTTGTTCTGCAACATCTGAAAACATTGCGCATTGCTTACCATCAAGCAAACATGGTAGACAAGGGTGTGCAATGCCGGACACTGTTTGCGTTATGTTAAGCAATGTACAACAGTAGCGAACGATGCAATTTCTACATTATTAGGTATACAGGCACTTGTGTAAATATGCTAGTTAAATGTACCATATATACAGTTATCCTACACTTACAGCTATTACCACAAGAAGGTTGAGAAAACAGTTGTGTATGATGCACTTCACTGCTATAATCTGCAATCTCACAACAGTAAAACAAACTTTGCACACCCTGTACTAGAACCCTGGACCATCTGCACTCCACACCTACATTTAACACCCACTGCCATGGGATTAGTGAGATGATGTCTACTATCTTAGTAGTTATTGCAAGGTTCCCTCTGTTAATCATAGCACAATTGCACTTACCATGTTTGCGCAATACACAATATTATTAATTGAATGCATCCGGTTTATATACGTGACTGTCTGAGTGCTGTCTACAACCTGGGTGGTCCATTCCTGCAGTTTGTGCACTGCGACTGCACAAACCAGGTAAGCATAGCTGAATATGTTTATACCGAGAGTTGCATTGCACAAACACACCCAAAAAGAAAAAAGAAAAGAAAGAAGACATTAAAACACAAAAGGGAGACTGTCTACAGTTCTGCTGAATATCCAGATGTTTGCATCATATTTTTGGCCTGTTCCTTGTAAAATGTGGGGGTCATTGTGAAATCACTGAAGACTGCAGTCAGTAAATAACAACATACATTTCTGTTCTGTACTTCATATCCTTCAGAAAATACATGCTTGCCCTTTGTTCCCCCCATTAATTTAGTGTTTAACCACATTACTGGCACTAAAACGTTGTATGGAAAAATCCACATTCAGTATACAGGTTTTGCAGTCACCAACACTGCGGCAAGACACGAAACCTTGCTTATACTCACTGCACATCATTAATATGCATGGTGCAAGACTGCACAATGCTGTGCAATAAGCAGTATCCCATATGTGAATACACTACGTGTAGGCTCTGCGCAGAAACTACATGGAGTTTATTGAATCCCAGGGTCAGTTTACTGCCACCAAATGTGATTATCTATATGTGACCTAAACTTCCTGCATACATATGCATTTTAATCAGTATTGCTTAACCTTATCATGCCATTGCAGGATATAATAACATAATAATATACAGATTTCTAGAAACAGAAGGAAAAGAAAAGTATATGACTTTTCAGGATAACATTAAGTAGTCAAACTGAACCATGCAGTGTGAGGGAGAAGTCCAGCAGAAACCTGAGGAATTTGCACCCCCTGCTCTGTTCTTTTCAGTTCATCTCCGGTAGGAAAGGTTACCTCATTAATAAATTCAAATATGTTTCAAATATAACATGTCATAAGACATCAGTAAGAAGTATCTAATTTGTTAGATATCTGTTCATCTGTACTGCAGCTTCTTTATATCACTAACAATAAAGTAATGTGCAATATGAAAAGAATAACAAAAAGACAATAGGGAATTGTTTTTTTTTTTTACATAGGCCAAAGTACAAAAAAGTCCTAAGATGTGCAAACCATATTCAAGAAAAATATTTAAAAAATTAAAATCAAATGTTGTGATGTATAATAAGCTGCATTTTCAGCAAAAATCAGGAAGCAGGATGTCTTCTTAAAACTGAAGAACAGTTACAATGAGAACATGACACAGCTGCGTAAAATAAGTAAGGTGGTGCAGATCCATATAAAATGATTTACCAGAACTGCACACTGAGAGGATGAGTGAGGCAATCCTTGAGTAAGCATGCATCTATAAAGGTTAACTGAAGGCATTTCTTTACTGTTGAGTACAGGAACATAAGATCCTAAAAACAACAGTAGGAAAGAGATCACAAGGACCATATGTTGCCCAGCTATATACACCACACTAAATAGTGTTTGCCGGCTAAACTGAGAAGGGCATTCATGATAACCTTGGAATAAATTTGTGCGCATCCATCTAGTCATCAAGTCTGGCCTTAAGGATAGCCAGAGTGATACATTGTTTGACCCACAGTGGTAAATTATTCCATAGGCTTGAAATAGTTTGATTTGGGAACGTATCCCTTCAGTGAGTCTTTTTAGTTGCTGGCATAAATTTATTGCCCTTGGTGCAGGTGTTTTTGGAGCAACACTAATTTTGGATAGAAATAGGACAGCAGATAGGATTGGTTCTTTCATGACCTTTTCAGATCATGAAAACTTAGACATGGGTCACATTGGAGCAGCATGTAGGCTACTTGGTGTACTGAGAGTTGTGCTTTTCTGTTGGAATAACTGAAGAATTTAAGGTCTAATTTTCTTGGCTGGAAATTTTTGGGGTCCTTCCAACTGGGCAATATGCTTGGATTTGTGCATTCCAAAGGCAGTATTGTATTCATGGATGTGTCTGTTAAGTGAGAAGTATGGTGGTAGGATAATTTCTTCAAGCCATCAAGATCTTCCCTTGATTAACTGGAACATGTAGAAGGATTTTCTGACTATGATGGGCACTTGGCACTTGAATGAGAGGGAGGTACCCAGATCAGTACCAGGACTTTTAGGATAGTGTCTGTCTGAACTGGGGATCCATTTATAACATATGATGTTGGGGCAGACTATTTGCTCAATGCTACAATGCTGCACCTTTTTGCATTTGCATTGAGATCATTTTGGATATACCACTATGTTTATATTCAGGCCCTTTCTGGAGCTGGTTCATATCAGTGATGAGAGGATAACAGTGGTCGGCTTGCAGTCATTAGCAAACTAGATCAAACAAACATCTGGAATAGTGGCTTGGATGCCTGGAAAATAAGTGCCAAATGGGGTAGAGTTGACAACTGATGTCTGTGGTGCCCTATTAGATACAATTTTATGATCAGAGGTGGTACCAGCAAATTTCACAACCTCAGATTTGATTTCAGCACAGTAGACAACATGTTGGGTTACAGAACATTTCTCTATTTTTTTTTGTTTTCATAATACCAGCATGGGGGGTAAAAGATGTTCCTTCCCACCTCTCCCTTACCTGTTGTACCCAGTACTAGTGCCACTAATCGAAATTGGGTTATCTGAGTTGCAGTCAAGACTCCATCACTCAGTGTGATGCAGATGGAGATTATTTTAAATAAAAGAATAATGGAATTTATAAAACTACTACCTCAATATTTCTTCAAAGAAAACAAATAATGGATGTAATACATTATCAGAAACAGATGGGTAAAGCTAAGCGGCAATATGATGCAGGGGTAATTGGAGAGGGTGTTTGCTAATCCAAGACAGGAAAGTAGTAAAATTGAGAAATGAGAAGTCAATGAACTAAGGTTAAACAGTTTGATTTTATTGCCCTGAATTCAAGATGATCCATTCTTTTCAGTTCAGTATCTTTCTTCCACTATAATTTTGTAGTTACTCATATTTACTGCCAGTACTCTTTTACAATTTTGCAGCCAAAAATATAGAACATGGAAAAAGAGAGAGGTACAGATTTTTGTCAGCTAAATAGTGGCAAATTACTACTGAGTTATGAGAAACCAACTATTTCAGAAATGCAGCACATTGCATGTTACTGTACACCATAATTTAAAATTCCTTTCTTCTGGGTTGGCTCTGATATGCCACTTATAATATGGTTACAATGAACAGCTCATAGCATCTCAAAATTATAACTTTTTTCAAAGGAAATATACAAACAGAAGAAAACTGCCAATTTTTTGGTGCTCATATTTGGCACTAGGTGACAACAAAAGCAGCATATAGATGAAAAAGGAAGCTCTAGTAAAAGAAATTAAAAATGTTCTTTTTTTTCAGTCCAATCGCATATATATATATATATATATATATATATATATATATATATAAATACATAAATATAAAAACATATATATATATATATATACATATACATATACATATACATATGTGTGTGTGTGTATATAGATATATATATATATACATATATATATATATACATATATATATATATATATATATAGATATAGATATATATATATATATATATATATATATATATATATATATATATATATATATATATATATATATATATAGATCTAGGACTATTGAACGGAAGTTCAATAATCTGAATCCACAATCAACAAACACACTTTAACAAAAGCGCTTTCACCGAAAAAGCGCTTTTGTTAAAGTGTGTTTAAAAAAAAAAAGAATAAAACATTACTTTTACGTTTTTGCAGAGGGGCAAGCCCCCCTGCACCCCCCACCCTCCCTACTTAAATAGTCTCACTCCAAGGTCGCACTACAGTGGGGAAAAGGGAATTTTCCCTTATCCCCACTGTAGTGCAATCTCCGCAACAGGCATACTTACGCGAAAGTGCCTTACAGTTAAAAGCACTTTCGCGCAAGTATGCCCAGCCGAATCTGTTTTGGTTATGTTGCCATTCGGTGATCCGTACGGATCCCATATATATATATATATATATATATATATATATATATATACATATACATATATGTATATATAATATATGTACTTTTCCGTTGTCGGGGCAACACTGCTAATGCGACCGCACATCTGTTAGCCTGGAAACAGCTTTCTTGAAAACAGCTGAAGTCAGTGTACTTTGCACTGCTTCCCTAAGGAAGCGTAACATTCCTGATAGCCCAAATAGACTGTGATCATCTTACTAAACAGTTCTACAGAACTGCCCATACAAATGACTAAATATTCCAATTTCTGAATGCGTGAATAGGTACCCACTTGCCACTTCACAGAAGCGCAAAACATAAGGTGCTGTTTCATTTCTATTTATATTACTTTACAAGTCTGGAAAAAGTATTTCACTTTGAGTCGTGACTTCAAGTAATTTGCTGTAATTTTACAAACCTTATAAGGCCATTTGAAAATTCATGTCCAGTTCTGCAAACATGACATGCAATAGATTACACAGTTATGATACTGGGTTAGAATGATGTCCTGTACGACCCCAAATAAATATGCTCAGGTCATGAGACTGTCAGCCAGTTTAGTGGTATTACTGCCTTCCGCATTCCTAAACACATACACTGAAGTAAATAAAAAAAAAAAATTCAAGGATTTCAAAACTTATTACAGTAAATACAACAGAAAGAAGAAGAGCCAATCAGCTTGTAAGACACCCTGGTAAAACAGATTGTAATGTTGTTGCTGTGTCTTTCGGCTTTTCCCGGTTAGGGGTTGCCACAGCGGAACTCCGGTCTGCTAATGACTGGCAGTAGATTTTTACATGCCGAGTTGCCGGCCCTGATGCACAACCTTCAACGAATAACATTTAAAAATCTTCTTAGCCAATGTTATTAATCTTCCATATGTAAGTCTGGACTCAAGCTTGATTACAATGGTTGAAAACAAGGCTCTGTACATGTCTTTAACCACCGCTTCAGGGCTAACAGCAGTGCGATCATTGAGTGTGTGTGCTAGCATGTTAGAAGTGTTGCCCCAATAACGGAAAAGTACCTAAATATAATTACATATATATATATATATATATATATATATACATACACATATATACATATATATATATATATATATATATATATATATATATATATATATATACACACGCATATATATATCTATATATATATATCTATATATATATATATAGATATATATATACAGATATATATATATAGATATATATATATAGATATATATATACACACACACACACACACACACACACATATATATATATATGTATAAATATATATATATACACACACACACACACACACACACACACACACACACACACACACACACACACACATATATATATATATATATATATATATATATATATATATATATATATGTATATATATATATATATGTATATATATATATATATATATATAAAGAGATATACTTCACAAGCTCTAGGATTCAAAACTTCAAACTGCAGAAAAAGAAATAATACTAAACTAATCTCACAGTTCTTGTCCCTAGTGAACTCACTTAATATCGCAAGGTAAGATGTACTTCTGAGATGCTCACTTCCACAAAGTACAAAGAGATATTCTGCACTACTGAACTGTACAACTGACTACTGAATCACTAGTACTGAACTGTGATAACTATCATAGATCTTTTATATCTGATTCCAAAGAAAAACAAAAACAAAGAAAATTCTGCTGCCAGAGTTCCATCCTTCAGCTGATTATAGAATTACATCACATCTAGTCACCTGACTCTGGAATAGTTCACATTCAGAACTCTGTTAAGAATTTGTTGTAGAATTTTTAACATAAGCAACTTTTACAAATATATTTTTAATACAAGCATCTGTACAAATTAATGTGACAGTCAAATGACATCAGATTATTTACAAAACTTCAGACAGTCATGCTGCCATATGCCACGCATGCACTGTCTCACTTATCCTGATACAGCTGGCAATACCCCACAATGTCACACCTTGTTTCATCCTTGTTTGTTTCTCCTGTAGGCCACTGCTTTATTCATCACAACACAATCAGCATATACATAAATAGTCACGATATAAGCAAAATGTAACAATAAACACACATGAATATGAAAGGAAGAGACAGATTTGAAACATCATCTATATTAATCACATGCTAATAACAGCATGGAATATAATTTTAAGTGTTTGGTTAAGTTAGTGTAAAATACATTCATACTTGCTGCTCTTTTCTTGTTATAAAGATATAGTTCCCATATACTGATTCTGAAGAAATGCAGTTCATGTCGCCAGCTTTTATGTGGTTCTTGTTATACAGGACTATATCAACATTGTGGTTACCTGACTGTGTTTAGATGATCAGGATATTATTGGACTAAGTAATCCAATTAAATATACCTTTTTTGGTGTCTTTAATCTTAACATCAACTCCTTCAAAGGTAGCTTTTCAGTACAGTCACACAAGGTATAGTGACACTTTCTTTTAAACCTAAGCAGCTTAAATCTGCCTATTAAACTGAGAGTAATGTATAGACAAAGATAAAAACTCTAAGAGACGTAAGCAGGGACTTTTTGCCATATTCAGGTTGAACATGTTGAATTCCATTCCCCCTTACTGAGGGAAGCCATCTTATCTTGTGACAAGTGTGAACCTATAAGTCAAACCCATTTTGGTCCATGAGGCATTCCTACTGAATGAAGAGTGGTCACATGCAGGGTGCATGTGATTCAGAGACACAATGAGCATGAGTGGAGGAAGCAATTCATCAAGGCTGTTAGCAGTAAATGCTGATGGTTGTATAATGACATGGTAATGAGCAACATGATTAAAATGGGAGGCTCTGTTTATGCAAATGAGGGAAAAGAATATGACGGAGGAATTCAGAAATGTATAAACTTTGTGATGTGAAGTAACACCCCAATTGAGTTTGACACTCATAAAATCCTGGTGTTTCAAAGGGGTGTAGCAGAACTATGTTAAGGGTAGCTGTAGCTTTACCAAATGTTTATATGGAACAGGATTTTATTGCTACTAGTACTTGCGGTGTTGCCTGTTATCACCCAACTGCACTTCACGTTTCATGGCCTTCACAACCTGCATTGGACTAAAAGCCCCTCCTGGTGAGCTGAAAGAAGGTATGTGAACAGTAAAGATGACCACTTCATTAACTGCTATATTAGTCTATAATGCAGAGTATTATCTATATCATGTTTGCAGGCCACCCAGACAGCTACCACGACTCCCACATATGACAACTGTGTGACTTGTATGAATGGATTAAAAGGGATGACTTTTTCCAGGGGCATCTTATTAGGGTCATTGGTTCATAGGCACTTACTAGGCTACTGATCTGTGAGGATCTTAAGAAGACTAACCCTGCATTCCCATAGTAACTACTGGCTTTTATATTTTGCAGTATGAATTTCCAAAGACAGGTCAAACAAGTATATATTGGGGATATTGGGAGGTAATAACATGTTTCCCTTATCCATTAGGGCCACTGGTGCTAAACTAGGGGTAAATTTGTAGTTATCTATCCATTAGTCTAACTTATGTCTGAATAGAGTAAAAGAACTACTCTGCTTTGTAAGGATTGGAAGATAGTTCCACAGAAGTGGTATTTTATGTGATACATACCTATCTTTCTAGCATGTTCTGCTAATCTTGAAAAAGAGACTGCATTCCCATGAGCAGGTGTTTTTTATACACTTGGACCTCTGAATGTGTGATAGGTCTGACAAAGCAGGTTCTACTGAGTCTCTATACACAAGGCAGAGGTTGTCTGTCAGTGGCCTGTATGATACTGAAAAGAAAGATAAGCATCTGAGATGGTCTGAGTAAGTTTTATGATTTAAGCCCTTGATTTTTTTAAGTAAGGAAACACTGTAGTCATTCCAGATGTGAGAATTGTTTGGATAGGTACTTACCAAAAGGGGCATTATACTCAATGATCAGTCTAATCAGTGGCAAATGCAGAGAAGCAATTAAATCCCTAGATCTGGATACCATGACTTTAGATATAAGCTGTGTAATGGAAAAGGACTTCCTTACAATAGTGGTTATGAGTGATAGAAGGACAGTTCATTATTAACATGGATTCTCACATTTCTAACTATGGGATCAGTTTTCAAGTGGGTATTGCCAATGTGATAATTGCAAAGGGAATCATGCTTACCAAAGAATATGGTTATACATATCTTGGCATTTAGTTTCAGCCTGTGGTTTTGCCACCTACTATTTATTTCAGGCAGACCCTCTTGTAGGATACTACAGTCTTCCTGGGAGCTTATGATGGCACCAAGTTTGCAATTATCTGCAAACATGGTCAGTCACAATCCCTTAACATTAGTTTTAACCACCAAGAAGTAAATGCCAAAGAGATGTGGCCCAAGGTCTGAACCCTGGGGCACTCCACTAGGGACAAGTGTTTTGATGGAAGTTGAAAAAGCCCACTTTTACTTCCTGTGTTCTGTATGTCACCCAACTTGTCATCCAACAAAAAGTTACATAGAGACTACATTTAGCTGTGAGATTTTTCTATGACTCCTCAGTGTAGGATTGCAATGAATATCTTTGCAAGGTCCAGGCAGGCAGTATACCCTGATATTCCCTCAGTTATTGCCTTGGACACTTTTTCAAAGAAGTCAGTTAGATACAAGATAGCAAGACCTATTCTTAATGAATTTGAAGTGGGTTGGGTCAAGAGACTGTAGGTCACCGATATCCATAATTATTAGTTCCATATTATATCATTCATAAAATATCTGCATCTACTCCTCTCATCAAATCTCCCCAGAACAAGTTCTCAAGGCACTTATCTAAGACCAAGAACACTACATCTATGGGGCTGAATGACATACCAGGCTCCCTACTAGCCAGCCTTAAATGTTAATTCCATAATGTATTAATTAATTTATTGATGATGCTGGATATGCCCTGGCACACAATGGATACAACTAGGCACTGTCATAATCCTTTGTCATCACCAAGCATGTATTTAGGCTGCTAAAGGCACACTTCCATTGTCTGGATGCATCTGATGGTGCCCTGCATCATGGCTTAGCACATGTGCAAAGTTATTCTCTGAGTGTACAGTGTTACGCACAAAATAATATTAAGGAACAGTTGCAACAGGAAGGGCATATGCAAGACCAACATCTGACATCACAGCAGCCAGTCAAGGCTGAGCTAGATGAGGAGCAGGTACCATCTCTGTAAAGACTGAGGTGTTGCCAATTTGAACCTCCAAAAGGGCCCAACACGTTCACTGGGTCACAGATACTGAGACAGCTATTTTTTTTTTTTTAGGAGGGGGGTGTTCTGTTGACATCAGTATTCCAAGTCACACAGTCATCCCAATGTCCTGGAGAACTTGTGGCAGATAATGAGGGCTGTGCCACTGGGGGAGACACACATTCCAGAACAGATCTGTCAACAACAACATCCTGCTCATCAATGGGACTCTGTGTATCTTGTGTGTTTTCCACAGGCACAGAAGCCATGTCTGCTGCCTGGCTAGGGGATGTGGTTTGCAGAGTCCCTGTGTCCAACACTGACCCCATACTCCCTGACTCCGTACTCCCTGACCCCATACTCCCTGACATTGCCAGCTGTTCACAACCATCATAATGAGAGTCAGACTCTTATCCAGCATCACACAGTGGAATACTCATGGTGGTGAATCAAGATGGTGCATCACCTGTGAAGAGACCAAAGCCTAATCACCAGTATAAATGCCACCCATCACCTCTACTTTATTCCCAGTGCAGAAAAAATAGGCACATGAAATAGTATAATTACTGAAAAGATAATGTTACCTTGTGCTGGTACACATGTAGCTTGCAGTCCTGATATTCTTAAAAAACAGGAAAAACACCAAAATGGTTGACGTGCACTACATTACACAGATCAAATGCATGTTTGTCATAATACAGTACTGAAACACAGCTGTGGAGGCTCTTGGGACACACTGTAACTGAGCACCTAGGTTTAAATGACCACTGTAGGAAAACAATGAGTCTAATCCAACACATACAGTAGCAAGAAACTCTTCAATCTCAGTCAATGGTGGTTGGGCAACAGGCCACCTCTTATTGCCCCACCCATCCTTGCAAGGAGGGCAGCACACTTTGAGGCATCTTTAATTATATTGTTTGTTCTGGGTCTGACCTGCTCATAGTTTTGGTCTTCACCATTTATAGCAACTTCCTGCCTTGCATAGTCATGGCATGGCTGGACAGTATTCTCCTGGCTGAACATTTGTTAGCCATGGAGAAAAAGGGCCTGCAACAAGATCTCATTCTGCCTGCAGGAGAACTTGCATTTTTGTATCTTTCCTTTGCCATGCACATGCACGTGGCTGTGTGGAGAAAGAGTACATCATGTGAGTAAATCAGTAAACACCACATCTCATATGACACCATCTGCAGTACACTACTCAGGTTCTGTCATTGTCATACTAACATCTAAACATAATAGGTTGTCAGACTGGCGTGTGTAACAATATGGCAAAACCACAGGCGTTGTCCCCTATCCCCAGTCAACAACCTCTCCCAACCCACCCCCCCCAAAAACTGCAAGCAAACAGCTAACTTATAGATAAGCTCATTTATCAAAACATACAGCAGTTGCCACTGAAATCAATAACTGTACACTGGCTGACAGTACGCACCGTGGTCTGATCTGCAAATTATGGTCTCTTAAGGTACTGTAGCTGGGTGATTGCTCCTGCTCCCCAACCTCCTTCACAAAAAAAAGAAAAAAGTCAGCACACAAGGCTAGAAAGCAAAGCATACTTCACTGAGATGTGCCGACCGATCATACTTATGTATGTGTCACCTGTATGATCGTCAGGAATTGGTATGCCAAGCAGCAGTCCTATAGCAACTGCAGACACATGCCCAAGCTGCTCCTCCCTACAGCAGACAGTCACTGTACAAACCTCACACACTTTTCAGGATGGCACCTTGAAATGATCACTTACATAGTCTTTAAAAGCAGTAGCATAGCAATGGTGTGGAAAAGCAGCTAGCTTCCCTGGGTGCAATGTGTTACAGGGCATGATCAAGAGTTTCTGCCGAAATGCCGATATGGAAAGGCACTTTGTTTTTGCTCTTCAGTTGAAGAGCTGAGGGGGTGGGGTGCTAGTTCAAGGACCAGCACTAGGCACTGGATGAGCTAACTATGGCTCTATTTAAAAGGACCGTCTGTTCGTCTGTTTGTCCCATTACATTTTTAGCACCTGCTTTGCTTTCCCATAGTAATGCTGAAGTGGGTCAGAAAGGGTAGCAAGCATTTTGAAACACAATTTTCCAAAAACATCTACACAAAGCATGCATTTGAGAAATACTGCAACAAAACCAAAACTTATAGTAACAGATAGAAACTACCAAAAATAAGCAGTAATGCAGCTTTCCCCTTTCAGAAATACCTTGCCCTTAGGTGTAGCAAATAACAATTATGGTGCTCCACATTTCTTCAGTATTGTGATGAGGCTGTAGGTAGCTGCTGGGGTTTATGTCATATAGATATGGGTCTCTGAGAATGATAACTGAGCAAATAAGAGTTCCCCTCATGAATATTTGTGAAGTGCTTAGTTAACATGTTGGGAATAGAAGCATAATCATACAAATAGCCGTTCATGGTGTTTTGCACCCACATGAGTACCTACAGAGTGCACTGAGCAGATTTGGGCAATTCAATGACATAAAGAGGGTTGTTGCATTTCATATTATACAACTGCAGCCAACGGAGGCATTAAAGATCAATGTTGGTCAAAATTTTCAACTTCATGTCAATAGCATCTATTTTCTGCCATGCCTCACAACTTGCTGCCACACTTTAATCTACATAATATTGGCACAGATCCTGTTGCACCACACCAAAGGTCATGCTGAGCTGCCATAGGTTGCACAGCAATTGGCACATAAAACAGGTATGACTCTGAATTGCCAGCCATTGTTCTCTGGTTAAAGACTTGCTGTATTTATAAATGGCCATGGTTTCCAATAGCACTGTTTCTTACAGGATGTAGTGGTGGTGCCTGAGGAGCCAAAAATCTTCCTGTACATATTGTACAGGGACCACTGGGAGTGGCTGTTTGCAGACTCATATGAGTCCCCAGTATAATGTGTATGTTTGGCCCTGTTTTGCCAAGGTTTTTTGCCAATGCCACAGGCATACTCTGCTCTGGTCAGCAGTGCAGGCACAACTGCAGTGACAGCTGAGCTGCTATCCAGACCTTCTTAGCCAGTGGGAATAAGTAGCCAGGTGAAAGCAACCAGAGGTATTGTAAGCATTCTGTGCAGCTGTTTTTTATACTTTTCTTTGCAAATAATCTGTGAGACCTTAAGCTAATGATGTGTCACCCTTATCCACAGCTCAGGAGGCTATTACAGAGAATAGCTTCCTTTTCCAGGCAAGGATGCAGTATCTTTTAAGGTGGAGGGGAGACTTTACCATTCACTTGACATATTGTAATAGTATTCCTTCCAAACTATTGTTAAACTGGTCACTTTCTCTTAAAAGTGGCTAACTTCTCATATCACTGCCTGCATATCTAAAATGTGTACTGTATGAAATGTTCCAGTGTCGATTGTTAATGACCTGTATGTGGTTTAGAGAGCATGGCACATTACACAGTCCAGGAAACTGGGATGTTACGAACACATGTTTATGTCTTTGCACATATGCCAGGAGAACATTAGATGATCGATCTATAAAGCCAGGGGGGGTGTACACTGACTTACTGAGATGCTGTAGGACTTCAAAGGTATACTGGCTGGAATTCAATTGATAGTCATAGATAGTATAGGTAGTACATCTTCCAATATCTCCCACGTTCACTGTACTGCGCATTGCAGCAGTATTGCTTGGTACATGTTGGCCAGCAATGCTTCTCACCAAGGTTTTGCAAATGCACTGATGGTTTAGATATACTTGAATCATTTGAATTTATATGCTTGATTCATACTGCATTTCATGTGACGTCTCCTTGTTTCTCCCATCACTCTTTACTGCTGTTCTCTACTTTTAATTTATTTTATTCTGTCTGTTATTTTATTTCTCTCTTTTAAGTCTGCATTTCTGTACTACACCTGCCATGACAGTGCCAGTGACTCTGCCCCATTGCACTAGCCCCCACTGAGACATGCTGGCTGTTAACATCTTTAGCAGTGCCAGCTAGGGCAGCCTCAATGATTCCTTCCCAAGAGGAGCCTTATCTGAGTGGTTGTTTTCATACCCCTAATACTGGCAGTTTTTCTTTTAATACTATAACTTATGTTTGATGAATGTGTCTTGTTTTAAGTAGCAAATTATGACAAAATATTAAATGGCTGTTTTCAAACCCATAATGCTTAATTTAGAAGAATGAATGAATGAATGAATGAATGAATGAATGAATGAATGAATGAATGAAAAATGCCATACATCTATCAAAATTATACTGACATCAAAACATTTGGAATCCATCGTGACATATTTAAATATGTTATGCATGCAGAGTTACAGAGTGAACTATCCTTTGAAGGAATGCCCAAAGCTTCCCATATGAGTAGAGGACAGGAAAATATATTTTATTCTTCCCTTAAGCAATGTATTTACAAGCACTGACTGGAACCATAAAAATATACATGCACCTCTTTCAATATATCCAAAACACCTGGTTTTGGCTTTGTTGCCATCAGGTAATCATATTTTATTTTTACCATTTATGACGTATTTGATCTTCATATATTATTAATATTTTATATCACAGAAAACAAAATTCACAAAATTAACGTTTTGATTAATTACTATGATATTGCTCACTAAGTTTTCAAACATGTTAGGATACGTTTCCCTCAGCAGTTTTTGATTTATTGACTTGTAAGTTAAGAGTTCACGCTCAGCTTCCACTTAATCTTTAATTTCTAAATATCGCCAAGTAATTGTAATCTCTGCAATTTCTCAGTTATATATAATGTACATCTCACGAAGGCTTCAGGTAACCAGAATCTAAATCAAATCAAATCCATGACAGTTATATATGTTAAGTTCAAAAGTCCAAGGTCACTGTTCCTCATATTAAGGGGAATACTCAAAAGTAATTATATATATATATATATATATATATATATATATATATATATATATATATGTATACAGGTCCATGTCAGATGATTAACTTTTCAGAAACTCAGAAAAAATATCAGAGAGACCATAAGATCGAGTTTCCAAAAACTCAATCATCAAAAAAAAAAAAACAAACCCACAAAAATCTTCATTTTTACATTTCTGCAGGGGAGCAAGCCACCCTGCCCTCCCCCCACACCCCATACAAATTACATATACCAGCTCTGAAATCTCACTACAGTGAGCACAAGGGTAAATTTCCCAAGCCTCACTATATCACAATCTCTATTCTAAAGCTTTGAGTTTGCAAAAACTCGATCATATTGTCTCCACCATATGGAGTTCAAGTTTCTGAAAACTCAATCAACTGATAGGGACCTATATATAGATATATATATATATATATATATATATATATATATATATATATACACACACACACACACACACACACACATATACACATACATACACACACACACATGTATATACACACAGACACATATATATAGGTTCAGTGTGTTTTATTGTATGCTTGATACATCAAATGTTTCAAAAGGAAGCTTTATATGGAAATGCTGGTTCATCTCATGATGCCAGCATTTGTTTCTTATGACTGATACGCAGTGAGGAGTGGGATTTTTCCATTTCCACTCTTTTGCAATCGTAGATTTAAAATATATAATTAGCAGGGATGTGCCTCTAACAAAGATGTGCAGGATTTGTGGTTAATGTAGTGTATGCCAGTGTTGTGGTTTCCAATCTTGTACTTCAAAGGGAGACAGAAGTGCTCACATATTGTTTTACTTTGATTCCTTATAAAACAGTTTTTATCATTAAAATGAGTCTTTCCTCTGTATATTGAAGAGAAGTTTTTATAGTATAGTGATCCTTTGTGACTGCCTCGGTTTGGGTTTTGCTACTATTTGTATCATGATTCATTTCCAAGGTTTGGGGGCTGTCAATTGTTTCACAAACCATGAATGTTGGTAACTTTCTATAGTCTAAATGTCATTATCAAAAGAAATAATTGGTTTTTAAATGTTTCAAGAGTGCTGGAGAGGATTTCTGCAGCCCAATGTGGATTTTGGGAATTAAAGTTAAACGACAAATCATATGTGGCTAAGTAAATTTTGATGTTCTGAAAGTTTCTTTGCCTGAAAAGATTAGAGTCTGGAACCACTTAAATGATATGTTATTAATTTTTAAAATAATAGCTCAGCAATTGCTGGTGGGGGTAGATGAATGTTAATATTAATATATATATATATATATATATATATATATATATATATATATATATATATACATATATATATATATATATATATATATATATATATAAAAGAGTGCTGCAGAATCCTGAAGACCAAAATCCTGAGACCAAAATCTCAAAAGTTCAAAATACTGAAAACATACAGGATACCAACACTTACTATATTCCAGCACAAGTACCTACAGAAACATATTACCCTTCAATTATATGCAGGGGGGCAAGCCCTCCTGCACCCCCTGATATTTAAATATATCAACTCTGAGACTGCACTTCACTACACTAACTGCAATTTCAGAGTTGATGTATTTAAGTAGCAAGGGGTGTGGGGGGCTTGCCCCCTGCATATAGTTGAAGGGTAGTATGTTTCTGTATGTACTTGTGCTGGAATATAGTAAGTGTTGGTATCCATAGGTTCATAGGATGGCACAAGGCTATCGGCCCTAGGGCCTATATAAGCCTAGCCATAACAATTCCCTGGCTATTTCTTCCCACACTATTTACTTCCCTGGAACCCTGTCTAGCAGGGCAACTGACATGATACCCGGGGTAAATTTCCTTTCTCCCATCCAATCGTCAAGGCTCCTTTTGAAGAGGTCCAAAGAGGTGCTCTTCTTGACATGTATGGGCAGTCTATTCCAGAGACTGGGGAGTCTCTGGGTCAGGAACCTATCCCTCCAGCATGTTTTGTTTATTGTGATGACAAGGTTTAGATCCCTGGAGTGTGTGACTCAGAGGGATTGGGATTTCTTTAAGTGTAGCATGTCCAACAGCTCTGCGTTTGACATGGCCTTGTATGTTAAGCAGAGATCGTCTCAGAGTAGACAATATGCGACAGAGTATAGCTGGAGTTTTTTAAGGCGGCCAGCATAGGGCATCTGCTTTAGGCCTGTGATTCTTTTAGTGAGGTATTTCTATGGCCTTTCCAGTTGTTGCAGATGTCTTGAGAGGTACATACCAAATGGGGCGTTATAGTCTATAATGGGTCTAATGAAGAATGAGTACAGTGGGACAATGACTTCCTTTTTCTGGATGAAAAGCCCTTAGTGATGAGGTGTGCCACATAGAAGGATTTCCTGACTGTTGTGGCGATGTGGTTATCGAAGGTGAGACCACTGTCCACCTGTGTCCCTAAGTCTCTTATCACACTTTCGATGTTTAGTGTACTGCCACCTATGTGGTAATTCATGGGTACATGTTTTTTCCCAAAGGTGATAACTATACATTTCTTGGCACTGAGCTTGAGCCCATGGCTCTGGCACCAAGCATCTGTTTCTGTAAGGTCCTGTGTATTTTCAGTATTTTGAGTTTTCAGTATTTTGAACTTTCAAGATTTTGGTCTTCACGATTTTGGGATTTCAGAATTCTGTAGCACTCCATTATGTGTGTGTGTAAATATAAATATATATATATATATATATATATATATATATATATATATATATTTTTTTTTTTTTTTTTTTTAATTAGAAGACAGAACAAAGAACGTCAAACTAATCTGAGATTATGATATGTGGGGTCTTATATGAGTTGACCGAAGCCATGGACTGCTATGATCTTTAGGCCGAAGTCACTTAAAATATATTTAGAGGCTAGTGATATAATTGTTTTAATTAATGATTTAAACTTAGAGAGAGAGGCTTTTAATTTACAATGTTTTAAGTGTTAATATGGCTGGACTCAATATTTTATTAGAAACCTATTGTTTCTTTGAGACATGATGAACAACAAATTGAACATATAAAAATAAAACAAATGTACAAGTGATAAAAAATAGAAAATGCAAAAAAATGTATCACAAGCAAGTGTACTGATGGAATAGCATGCGTCACTTTAAACTGCACTGTATGTTAAAGGAAGGCAAAAGCAGGCTAAGAACATTAGTACATCTGGTTGATTAGAATAGCAGAAAATTAAATAACCAGGTTTTTTATTCTAACTCAAAGTGCAGCCTTGTGTGGAGAAAAAGGAAATCAGAGGGCTAAGTACTGCATTAACCACATTCATTGTACTTCAGTGAGTTACAACTCTTCAAATGCTTTGGCAAACAATGCTAATCTATGTAGAGGAGGCAGATTACCAACCTTTTTTTTCCAGTTGTAAATGCCACATAGCAAACAATTGTGTAGCAGAAATCCCCTACAGAAATGGTGGTGCTCAATGGTTTCAAAAGCTAAAAGATCAATGAAAAATTATTAGGTTAAGATAAAACAGGAACTGAGTAATGCACATAGGTTATTGTACCTTGTGTCTAAGAGATCTTTTAAGACATTGCCTAGGAAAAGTTGAAGATTATATGAGTTAAGAGTGGTTAATTTATCTAAAAAGAGGAGAGTACTATTTAAACACTTTAGAAGTTATGGAAATGATCAGGTGGCAAAATATTGTGTTAGATTTAAAGGCAATCTAATCAATGAACTCTTGGAAGTTGCATCAGTTTTTTTCAGATAATTTATTTGGTGGTACAGGCAGTACTGATTCATTTTCTCTTCCCATTTTTCAGTACATTAATAGAAACTGTCCAGTTATTGATAAAGAAGATTATTGGAATTCTCTAAAGGTAATAAATAACAGCATTGTAGCTGGCCCAGATGACTTTAAAAGCTTTTTTTTATTATAGCAAACCTGGTAGAATATTTATCTGAACAATTTCAGGATTCCTTTATAAAGGGGTATGTCTCCAAAATATGGAAAGAGGTTATAGTTATACATCATCCTAAGACACGTAGTAGTTCTGAAGTAGAAGGTTATTGGCCAATTAGTCTTACATGCATCCTGTCAAAGTGTTTTGGAAGACTTAGGAAACCAAAAATCATCAATCCAGTTTTCTTAATGACATTTTCCAACATGGATTTGTTTCTGGTTCTTCTTGCCTGTCTAGCTTGTGAAGCTTTTATCAGGAGTTATTTTGCTGTTTAAACAACGGTCATCCCAGTCAATATTGTTTATTTGGATTTTTAATACTCTTCATCATGGTGTGATGTTGAACTGCATGCATAATCTGAATATTAATCATTATTTTATTTGTTGGGTTGCAAGTTGCTTAAATGCGGAAAAAATGCTGTGAGAATTAAGGATTGTTTCTCCAATTCTAAGTATATATATATCTAAAGGGGTTCCCTGGGGATCAGTGATGGGGCATGTACTGTTTGGAATTTTCATGACATTATTTCTTACTCTGATAAAGTCTGGCTGAATAAGTTTATAGATGACACTAAAGTGGAAGGATTGTTAATAACATTCAGCAGCAAAAGACCCTGAAAAATTATTTGGACAGTCTTTGTCACTGTCCTAGATCAGTAGGTGTACAATTTAGCATAACAAATGCATGTGCTTTACTGTGGAAAAGATATCCATCCACAACCCCTTTTCCCATTTTTGCAGATGGGGTTGGGATGTCACGTCAACAGTGACAATCATCTAGAAGCAAGCTTTACACCATCGGGTGGCTAGCCCTGCAGCAGAAGTTCTTCTGCACACTTGCACACACACACTCACACCTATGGTCAATTTATAATGTCCAGTTCACCTTCTGCATGCTTTTGAAATGTGGGAGGAAAACAGAGCACCTGGAGGAAACCCACACCAACAGAGGAGGACATGCAGTTGCTGCACAGAAGGGACCCCAGCCAAGAATTGAACTGGGGACCTCCTTCTGTGACTTAACATTGTCAAAGATGTGTGGATTATTATTGATTCTAAACTTAAATTTAACAAACATCTGGATTATTATTGATTCTGAACTTAAATTTAACAAACATCTAATATTATGAAAAAAAGTGTTATGGAGTTTTAAGTAATATTAGGTGATGCTTTATGAGCGAAGATGCAAGAATGGTGCTGGCAAGATTCTATTATTACAACGTGAGGCAATCGAAAGTAGACCATCCCTGCCTTTGTATTTATTTGGACATTGTTAATTTTTCTTTCTAGAAGATCATAACGCCTCCACTTCTTTTGCATTTAAATATAGAACATACTAAAATCTCATGGTTGATAGGTATAAAAACGTTTTGTTTGTATGAGTAAAATGTATTTTTTGCAAGAATATTTAGGGTTTGGAGATATTAACATATTTTAGTAAGCATCCTCTTTTTTCTTGTTATTTAAACCATTAGTGTTTAATGATAAAAACATTAAATCCATTTGGATTTAAGGAAAAGATACTTATTGATGCAAGATCATCATAACTGAAACTAGTATGAGAATACATATTACTTGAAATGAAATACTATTTATTGATGAACCTCTCAGTATTTAGTCAATAGATGTATTAGTGTTCACTAGTATGCAGAAGGATAACATAAAATAAGGAAATTTAAAGCAATTTAAGTCACAATTCCTAACCACTGAATAAGTGATTCTTAAGTAGACTGAGAAAGACATGTTAAACTACCAACTAATCAATCAAAAAACAATTAAAATTAAGTATGGAGACTAAACACCTCTGTAGTGAAAATAAATCTACTTTACATTGTTCAAATAACCAAGTAAGAGTTCTTGCATATATTAACATTTGTATGAGATTCACACTATTGAACATCTTACAAAACTGTGAAGAAGTTACTGAGTGAGATAGTCTGTAAATCGTGTATTTTGCATCATAAAATAATCACAGTTTGTAAAATTCTTAGATTCAGTTCACGTCTATTTTTATCACAACTTACCTTGTAAATGTAAGCTAAAATAAATCTAAATGTAACAGCCATGAACCACTCTATATAAACTTGAAGGAAGTTTAGTGATGGATAGCAATTGTAATAACTCAAAAAAGGCATCCCACATTAGAGTACTGTACAGAATTTAGAAGTAAGATTAAAAGAATCACACAGATTATTACCAATGGATGGAATTTCTCTAATCTATTCAAACATGAGAATAATTAAGTTCAGAGATTTAAAATATTCAAATTGCCATACATGATAGAATGATGCCACTATAATGAGCTTATAAAACATCAGAATAAGATTGTCAAATCACCTAACAAACGTAAGATACTTATCTGTAGAATCAAAATCCATAGATGACAAAAAAGTTTAAAAAGAGAAATAGAAAAAGTCTCTTAAGAATAAGGTCAGTAATTGCTTTTCATTAAAAGATAGCTCCCGCTCTCTGCACACACACACACACACACACACACACACACACACACACACACACACACACACACACAGAAACACATTTATATATATATATATATATATATATATATATATATATATATATATATATATATATATATATAATATCCATATAGACTGCACTACTATTTGACAAATGCAAATTCCCCAAGCCTCAATGCCCTAAAACTCAATTCCCTGACAATGTTGGCATTTCCATTGAAAAGCATTGTCAGGGAATTGCAAATACACTGTCATTTCTGGGTGTTTGCTCCCTTCCCCCTTGTAGTTGTAACTTAAAAGATTGAATACCCATTTGATTAAAATGTTCTTGTATGTATAAAACTGTTCAAATGAGTGAATACTTATTTGTGTGAATGATATTTGGTTGAAATACATTTTATATAGTATTATAGTATTTCAGGCAGAGCAAGCAGAAGTGTGCAGGAAAATTAATTTTTGAATGAAAAAGTGGTGGTTATGAAGATGTATAAGACTGTGTTATATCAGCTGGTGTACATGTACAAGTGTTCACAAGCTGGGGATCCAGTAAGGGTTAGGTAACAGGATAGAGTCAGTGTTGTGCATATTTTATATTGTGTGTCTTCTGTGCCTTTTGTCTTGTGTAGTGGTAGTGTTGGGGAAAGTTCTTTTAGTAATTCAGTGTGTAGGATTCGGTTATGGCAGGGACAGACTTATGGTCAAAATACACAAGGTAGATGTGTCTGTCCCTAACAGTGCCAGTACCAGGATGGCATTTGATAATTAGTATCTTACCTGGGGTTTACTGATATAAGGATTTTTCTTTAGTGGAAGAGAAGTTTTCAATATTTTGTGATTCTCTCTTTTTTGTTCTATTTGTGATTCTCTTATCCAAGTTTCCAACCTTTCTTACTAAGATATATATGGTTTACTATCAAAAGTGCGAACGGCACTACGTCGACTGTCATATACTCGAACATGGAAGGTCGTAATCGGTAATGTCGAAGACAAAATAATCACTCTAGGAATGGTTTTAACATGGGTCGAGGTAGGGGAGATGTTTGTAGTTCGGAATAATACTGAACACCTACCTCGACCCATGTTAAACCATTCCTAGATTGATTATTTTGCCTTCGACATTACCGATTACGACGTTCCATGTTCGAGTATATGACAGTCGACGTAGTGCCGTTCGCACTTTTGATAGTAAACCGATATATATATATATATATATATATATATATATATATATATATTTATATATATCTGGTGTGTGTGAGTGTGTGTGTATGTGTGTGCGCGCGTGCACACCTGTGATTCATATGACATTTTTATAACATTCATTAGATAATAAGTTTGTCATATTTTAGGGTATATTCATCAGAAAACTCATTTATATCAGTTATCTTATTAATTTATTTTAGTATTTATTTAAGAGCAACAGAAATAGAAATGGAAATTAATTCTGAAAGAGCTAAGCAACCGGTACGGAGTGAAGTCCTGGAGACAGATACTTGCCATTTATAATGCTAATGAGCCAAGTTATGAATGTACAACTATGACTATAAATGTACTATCACATATATACAGGATAACTGAACCAAAAGTAATGTTTAAAAGGAAAAACATAAAATGCCAGAGCTCCAAATGTTACACATGCAGTGACATGTGAATAGGAAGAAATAAGAATTGACTTAGGTCTCCACGTCTCTCCTCCAAAATCAAATATAAATTCAGTAACAATCACGAACAGTCATGAACACTTTGCAGGGTTTTATGACTGTTAATCTAAGAGGTTGAGAAAATATGCAAATGTGAGCCATCCGATATTCAGAAAGCAGAAGGAGTACCTAACTAACTGACATAATTACTTATCAAAAGGAAATTACCACTCTTTCTCACCATAGGATCTTAGGATCATAGGAGATTACTAGGTTATCAACCTGCAGGTAATTTTAAGCCTAGCTGTTTCATCTAAGTTGTGCTTAAATGGGGATAGGAAGGAACTCTACTTCACATGGATGGGGAGTCTGATCCAGAGAATGAGAATTCTCTGAGAAACATATCCGTTTCTCCACCTATCCTATTAATGCCACAAATTTAGGTCTTTTAATCTAGTAGTTCTCATGGTGTCTGTTTTACACTTGTGCAAAAGATTCATCAAGACAGGATCCTGGGATTCCTTATTTGCTGGGCAAAGATCACATCTCAGATGTCTGTATGATACCAAGTAAAGAGACAGGGATTTAAGAGGATCAGTGTAGGACACTGTTTACTCCCTGTATTCTTTTTGTAAGGAACCACTGTGAACATTCCAGTTGCTGCACGTGTCTGTTCAGGTACATACCAAAGGGGGCATTATATTCTATAATGAGCCTAAAGAGGGCTGAGCACAGTGGTATGATAATCTCTCTGGACCTGGATGCTATGCCCTTACTTTTAAGTTGAGCAACATAGAAGGACTTTCTTACTACTGTGAACACATGTTGGATGAAAGCTAGGTTACTATCTACATGAGTTCCCAGATCCTTAATTAGTGAATCAACTTTTAAGGGTGTTTTATTGATGACTTAGTTACCTGGCATGGCAAACTTCCCAAAAGGTACTTTAATGCATTTCTTGATACTGAGTTTTAAACCATGGCTTTGGCACCAAGCGTTTGTCTGTATTAGACCTTCCAAAAGGGTGTTCTCATCTTGGGGAAATTCAATGACCACTCCCAGTTTGCAGTCATCTGTAAACTTCATTAGCCAGAGGCCTACAACATTGGCTTTGACATCCGAGAAGTAGATGTCAGAGGAGTGGGCCTAGCACAGACCCTTGGGAGACCCCACAGGTGATCAGCCTCTTTGTGGAGGTGGCCTCATTGATTCTAACCTCCTGGGTCCTATCGGTGAGCCAAATACCTATCTAGTATGTTATAAAGGAGGTTATACCTAGTTCTGTATGTTTTTGACAATACCCAAGTAGAGTATTGCATCTGATGCCTTAGCCAGATCTAGGTAGACAGTATGCACTGTTTTTCCCTCATCCATTGATTTAGTGACCTTTTCAAAGATGTCCACCAGATTCAGTAAGTATGATCTTACTTTGACAAAGCCAAACTGGGATGAATCCAGTGTCTAGTCATCTCTTTTGTCTTTGTTGATGATTCTATGATAATTCTTTCCTTGGCTTTGCAAATATGACTCGTCAGACTCTGTAGTATCCAGGACCTGCTGAAGGTCCTTCCTTGTGAGGGGGGATGACCATCACAGTCCTCCATTCATGTGGCCCAAAGCCTGTTTCATGGCTATAGTTAAATAGTGACTCCAGGTGTCCTGATAAGTTATATTTTAGATGCTTCAGGAGATATCCTGAGATGTTATCAGGGTCCATTGAGGCCATGTTCCTGGCTTTAGTGAGTGCAGCCAGTACATGCTCCCTAGTTATAGTTGGAGGAGTTAGGCTTGAGATTATTATTGGGAGGATGGTTGGGGGTGAGAGGGAGGTAAAGCTGGAAATTAATTTGTCTACTAACAGGTTCCCTATATCACCAGGCTCAGTGAATGTGGCAATATCAACCACCAGTTCAGTACATTGTTGTGTGCTGTCCTTGATGTTTCTGACATAGTTGTACAAGGCCTTATGGTTATCGTTCACCTGGCAGGACATCTTAACATCAAAGTTGGCTTTGCTTGACCTAATAGTCCTCTTAGTTGCCTATTTATTTTGATGAGAGAGTTGTTATTGATTTTTGCCATAATATTTTTTATTTTGTTGTATATCCTGTTTAATTAGGGATGCCACCAGGATAGTTTTTTTTCTGGGGCTAGTGCTGGGCTTACTTCTGTTAGGGACAGTAGCCTCTATGTAGCCATTGACATGGTTTACAGAGTTTCTGAGAGAAATTCAGCATAGGCTGGTGTGTTCTCGGGATATGCAGAGGGACTGAATTTTGACAAACCATCATTTAATAACAGGTAATTTGCCTTGGAATAGTTCCTAACTGTTACTGGTTTTAATGGGATTGTAGAGCTGATTTTGAGTTCAAAGGAGATAGCTTTATGGTTGGACCTTAGCAGGAAGGATGAGAGGATGAGTGGGGAGGGTGCTTATGTTTGTGAGCACAAGGTCCAGTATGTTCTCTAGTGGATGTATTCACTATTTGGTCAAGGTGTTTGCATTTATGATATCCAGGAATTTCTGTGCCTGTAGATTTGAGATCATGTAGGATTCCCAATTTATTTACAGGTAATTAAAGTCTTCCATGAGTAGGATGTTAGGTTGGATGCTTGTCTCCAGTAGGTCCAAATATGTATTGTGATCTTCTTGGGACATGGAGGGTGACCTATAGATGGCTAGGATATGGTATGGGATTTTCTATGTGGTAATATGCATGTGGAGAAACTCCAGCATGTCATCCTGTTTGACCACCCTAGAGGCATGTTTATTATTGATGTATATTGAGACACCTCCACCTTTAGCCCTTGTCTGTGCAGCTACTGATCTAAAAGTGTGGAAGGTACTGAAATTTTATACTGCCGGGGTGCTCTCTGCTGCTTTACACCTTGCCTCGGTAACTGCACCCATATCTATATTGTCAAATGTGAGGATGGCTTGCAGGAAGTGTAGTTTTTTATTTAGGTTCTTGGCATTCAGACCAGGTGGCATAATGGTTAAGGTCTTCCCCTCTCCTGCACAAGCTATAAGGTTTGATACTGACCTCTGACCAGTGCCTGTTTGAAGTCTCTGTGGGGTCCATCCCACCTCCAGACTCACCTTAGAATGGAGCTGTGGACAGCAGCATAGACTCTAAATGGTGCCCTATAAGGGGAAGAGTTGAATAGACCAACTGCTTTGGGAATCCACGGTATCCTCAAAAGATAGGAGAACACAGATCACAGACTGCATGCCGTGGCATCACTATCCACTCAACAATGTAAAATATAGCTCAAGGTGATTTGGTCATGTTGACTGTCACCAAAATGGACAAGGGCATGAGTATTTGCCAGCGATAAGTGGGATGAGGACCTGGTTGACCAAGTCTATACCGGGGACCCATGCTAACAGTGGAAGGGTTATCTGTGCCCTTATTGGCTAGTATGTACCTGCCATAAGACTGAGCAGCTGTGGCTACTGGCTGGCCAGTGCCCAATTCCCAATACCTCTGTTGCTTGAAAGTTGGATGTAAAACCAATCAACCTGCCAAACATGAACTAAGAGTTGCTACACTCAGTGTAGGTACACTGGCAGGATGAGGCTTGGAAGTGGATGACATGATGGTAAGGAGAAGGTTACATATCCTATGTATCTAGAAGACAAGATGGGAGGACAGTGCAGCAAAGCCACTTGGCTTAGGATCCAGAGTCTACTAGCAGGAGGAGGACTAGCTACAAGTACTGTGGGACTTCTGGTGAGGGACAGACTTCAGAAGGCAGTGAGGGATGTCATCAGAATTAGTGACAGACTCATGGTAGTCAGACTCCAGAATAATGATAGAACAGTACTCATAATGTGAGCCTATGCCCCATGGTTGTGATAGTGAGGAAACAAGTGCATTCATACAGCAGTTGCAGGACCTACTAAAGAAAGCAGGACAACAGGAATTGGTGTTGATAATGTGTGACCTGAATGCACATATCAGAACAGACAGAACAGGGTATGAGGACTGCCTGAGTCCACATGGGTGGGGCAAAAGGAATAAAGGAGGACAGGCCATTCTAGACTTATGTCTAGCAAATGGCTTTATGGTAGCCAACACATGGTTCAGAAAGACAGTCACAAGATCACATACAAAAGTGGCCAATATGCAACTCAGGTAGACTTTCTCCCTTAAGGAAAGGGCACTGGGCTAGAATCAGTGATTGCAAAGTCATCCCCAGTGAAACAGCCAGCCCACAGCATAAACCACTGGTTGCCAAAATCAGCTGCAAGCAGTGATCAGAGACGGCTCTAAGGTCAACAACAACAAAGACTATACTGAAGACCTGGAAGTTGATTGGAGAGAAAGCACAATAGATCAAGGAATTACTCAGGGTTCTAGCACCTCATTAAGAACAAGAAATAGGTAGAGTTTGAAGAAGAATGTCAGCACCTCAAATTAGCATATGTAAGACCTACAGAACAGATATGCAGTCGAGCCAGTTATGGAAATAAAGTATATAAAGAAAGCTGGTGGAATGCAGAGGTCCAGGAAGTCATCCAAAGAAAGAAAGAAGGAGTGCAGGAAAAAGTGGGAGATAGAAAAGATAGACCAGGTCAAGAGGAATACAGTTGGCTAACAGACAGGCTAAGAGAGGAGTTGCAATAACAAAGAACAAGGCATCAGAGGCACTCTGCCAGCATCTGGAAAGTGGCTCAGCGGATGGCGCAAAGAAACTCTATCAGGTGCAAGGCAAAAACAGAAAGAAAAAGAAAATAGTCAGACAGCCTCCATAAGAGGAAGATACTCAGACACCCTTCATAAGGGATGCCAGCAACAACCTGCTCACCAGTCCACAGGACATCAAAGGCAGATGAAAGGAGTACTTCCAGCTACCTGACTGAAGAAAATACCACAGAAGCTCTACTACCCCAGACACAGCCTACTATGAGAGAAGAGGAGAAGCTCACCATAGAAGAAGAACAGCACTAAATGAAATCAGGAAAAGCAACAGGCTCAGATGAGGTCACAGCATATATGATCAAGATGTTGGGTGAGATAGGGGAGAATTGGCTCTTGAATACACTCATAGCAATATGGAGATAAAGGCATATTCCAGATGACTGGGCAATAAGCATGCTAGTGCCAGTATTCAAGAACAAAGGGGACATTCACTGTGGGCAGTTTAGTGGTATCAAACTCCTATCACACTGCATGAAAGTTCTGGAGAGAATGATTGATACACAAATACACTGAGTAGTAGAAAGTAAGATGGGAAATGAGCAGTCTGGATTCAGATCAGGATGCAGCACAACCAACCCAATGTTTTCAGTGAGACAGATACTTGAAAAGAAGCTAAAAATTAGGAAAGAGTCCAACTGGGCATTCCTAGACTTGGAGAAGGCATAAAACAATGTCCCAAGAAGACTGATTTGGGCAGTCCTACTGTGGTGTAAAATCCCAGAAACATTGGTAGAACTAGTGCAAGCTATTTACAAGAATCCAATGACTCAAGAATGAACAATGTTCAGTCTTACAGAGGGGGTGCATCAAGGTTCAGCTCTGAGCCCACTGCTATTCATAGGACTACATTAGCAAACAGGTCAGAGGGGACAGATCAACAAGGTTGGGGTCTATATCATAAGCGCAAATGCTTAGGTTGTTGAATATGGCATGATCGACGCCTAATAAGCGAACCATAAGAACACCGAATGCTGGAAACCGCGAAATACGAAATCCCGATTCGGCATAGTCGGCCCTTCTGCAGTGTAGCTCCGTAAGGTAAGTGTGTGATAGTTACAGACCTTAGGGTTAGGGTGCGAGTTAAGGTAAGTGCATAGATAGTAATGTATGTAAGGGTTAGAAGTAGGGTTTGGTTGTGTATGTGTGTAGATTATTTATTTTGTTTGGGTATAGCTTATTAAGGTAAGTGTGCGATAGTTATGGACCTTAGTGTTAGGGTGTGGGTTAAGGTAAGTGCATAGAAAGTAATGTATGTAAGGGTTAGTGTAGGTTTAGAAGTAGGGCTTAGGTTAGTGTATGTATGTGGCTTATTTATTTTGTTTGGGTTGGTAGTATGTAGCAAGCGGTGTAGTGGGAAGTGTGTTTTGTTTTCGTTCATGGGTGGAACAGTGTTGGCCAAGTAAAAGTATTCGGTGATGTGTTTTTCTGCGTTGTGAGGTTTCGCTGACTTGTGCATTCACTGAATAGGTGTTGATCATGTTCTATTCGACAACCTAAGCGTTCGTGCATTTAATATACACCGCAAGGTTGCTGTATGCAGATGATGTGGCATTACAGAAATGCAAAACTGAAGGCACATGGGATGGAACTGAGTACAGATAAGACAGTTGTAATGGCAGCAAATGGGTGAAATCAAAAGAAGATGAGACTTGAGATAGAAGGGAAAATAGTGGAACAGGTTAACAGCTTCAAGTATCTGAGTGGGGTGGTTGAGGAGAAGGAAAGTCTGGATGAGGAGGTCAAAGCTAGAATCAGAGGGGCTGCAGCCAACTGGGAAAGAGTGGCATGTGTAGTGTATGACAGAAGAATCCCAAAGGACTTTAAAAGTAAGGTGCACAAAAAATGAAGTTATGTACTCACCAAAACTTCCATCTGAGTAGTTCTACTTCATTTGTCTTCAACCTGTGGGTATCGGATCCATATCAGATCCAAGACAGCAATTTCACTAGCATCTGCTTTGAGCTCCAAGCTCCTCCCCTTACCCATAATAAACCTCCACTACCTTCCAACCCCCAGACTGAGTTTGCTGCCACTTATACTGAAAACCCGACCTCAAGAAACACCTTACGTGCCTAAAATCAGCCAAAAAGGCTGTCAATACAGTAAGGACAGGGTGAAGGAGGGAGGGACAGTTGAAGACAAATTAATTAGAATTACTCAGACGGAACGTTATGGTGAGTACATAACTTCTTTATTTGAAGTAGTTTACTTCATTTGATCTTCAAGTTGTGGGACAGAGTCCCCAGCTACTAAACACCTGGGTGGCCCTCATGGAAGGATATTCCAGAGCACCACAGAACCAAAGGATGCTCTCCTTCAAGAAATCAAATCCAATTTATAGTGAGAAATAAAGGTATGAGATGAGGACCAAGTAGCTGCAGAACAAATATCATCCAGTGAGACTCTCGACCAAAAGGCCATAGAAGTAGCCATGGACCTAGTCGAATGAGCTTTCACCTGACCTGGACGAGACAAACATTTATCCTTATAGTTCTGAAGGATACACAAGGAGATCTGCCTAGCGATGGTGACCTTGGAGATAGATTTAACCAAAAAGGGTTTAGAGAAGGACACAAACAATTAATCGGTTGCAAAAGGTTCTAGTCCTGTGTAAATAGAATTGTAACTAAGTGAAGTCTGTATTCCATTTTGTTAGCAAAATTTGGAAAGAAAACAGGTAAATTGATGGTTTGATTGATGTTAACCTGTGATGCTACTTTTGGAAGAAAAGAAGGACTGGTACAAAGGGAAACCCTGTCCTTATGGAAAATCATGTATGTATGCCGTTTTGGAATTTTTACTTGTTTGTGTGCAACCTGCGTATTTCTGGTGTTGACATGTATGTAACTTTAACAGACAATGCTTGCAGTTCTGAAACCATAGCCATTAGAAACCCTGTTTTCCAAGACAAAAACTTAAGATCTGTGGTTGCTGCAGGTTCAAATGGCAGGGCAACCAATGCTTGAAGAGCCATAGTAAGGTCCCATGGGGGAATAGGATCTGTGACCGGAGGATGTAATAGGAAGATACCTTTAATAAAAGCTTTACACAGCCTGAAAGAGGCTAGAGAAGCAGAATTCTCATCCATGTGAAAATGAAAGATGGCAGCTAGTTGAACCTTGACTGTAGAAAAGCAAGCTCCTTGTTGAAAAATATTTTCTAGAAAATTGAGACTAGCTGAAACAGGAGCCATGAAAGGGTCTCAACTCCTTTGAGAAGCGGTGGAGAATTTATGACCTGCCACTAGAATAGACCTGACTGAAGAAGACAATCCAGGAGTCCTAGCAATTAGGGGAAATGGAGCAGCCAAGCCATGAGCTTTAAACTGTCCAGACTCGGATGCGGAATCCTCAAGGGATGTGAAATGAGATCCTGAATAGGATCCAAGATCCAAGGTGGAGCCAAAAGATGAGACCAAAGGAAGGGAAACCATACCTGGCGAGGCCAGAATGGGGCGATGAGGATTACTTTGCTTCCCAGTTGACAAGCTTTCTTTAGAACCTCAGAATAAGGGGTACAAGAGGAGAAGCATACAGAAGACTGGGAGGCCAAGCATGGACTAGAGCATCTCTGGGAGACACCTGGCTGTGGGTTCAGAGCGAAGAAATCACTGCACGTCACGTTGGAAGGAGATGCAAAGAGATTGCAGCAAGGCTCACCACACTCTAGAAAGATCTGCTCCCCTACTGAAGGATTCACAGACCACTCGTAAGACATCAGTATAGTCTCACTTAATCTGTCTGCTAGAATATTGGACCATCCCGGAATGTGTGTTGCTGTCAGAAAGCGACCGGTGGAGATCTTCCATTCCCAAACTCTCATAGCCTCATGACAAAGGGGGCAAGAGCTGGTCCTTCCCTATTTGTTGACATACCAGATCACTGACATGTTGTCTGATTGAATTGCAATGGTTCCCAGAGCAAGAAAGGCATGAAGGACCTGCAACATCAAAAGGACCGCCCTCCTCTCCAGAACGTTTATATGCAAACTGGTCTTGATAGGGGACCACAGGCATTGGACTGTCCTGCCCGAACAATGCCACCCCCACCCAAGTTGGGAGGCATCCATGGTCACTGTGGCTTGGACAGGGGCTAGAACAAAAGGTCATCCCTCCAGAATTTCTGGATAATGCATCCACCAAAGAAGAGATGACCTGCAGACTTGACTGAGGTGTACTGGATGTGACAATGGAAGATCCATCAGGGACCATTGCACTACTAGAGTCCACTGTAGTACTTGCATGTGTAATCAGGCACATGGAACAAGCATTATGGTTGCTGCCATAGAACCTAGGGCCCTCAAAACTGATTCTGCCGAAGGAAGGTGAGAATGGTAGATGCAACATGCATCCTTAGGTTTCGAACTCTCTCCGTAGTCAGGAAGATTTTTGTCGGTAGTGTGTCTATCCGTGCCCCTATGTAGTCTATCACCTGGACAGGATTTAGAAGAGATTTGGATGTGTTGATTGTAATCCCTAAGTGGAGTGCAAGCTTTAGGAAATAATCTCTGATCTGGTAAAGTTGACACTTGGTGGGAGCAGTAAACAGCCAATCGTCCAGGTAAGGGTAGACCTGAATCCCCTGAAGCCTCAGGTGAGCCACTACTACTGTCATCACTTTGGTGAACACCTTGGGGGCTGTGGTGAGACCAAAGGGTAGGGCTCGAAATTGGTAATGATTGGCTCCTAGCCAGAAGTGGAGGAACCTCCTGGAGCTTTTGTGCATCTTTATGTGATAATAAGAATCCTGGAGGTCAAAGGAGCACATCCAGTCGCTTTCTTGCAGGTACGGCATGAAGGACTGTAAGGTGACCATCCAGAACTTTTCTTTGACAACTGACAGGTTTAGAGTAGATAGGTCCAGAATGGACCTTAAGTCCCCATTTTCTTTGGCACCAAAAAGAACCTGGAGTAGATGACCGATCCAGATTGATCTGGTGGGAAGGATTCGATGGCTCATTTCTCTAGTAGCTTGGAAATTTCTAGTGCTGCTGCCTCCCTTTGCATGGGTGGTACATCTGGGAAGTGTTTGAGGGGTTTGGGAGGAACCACAAATGGGATTGAGTATTGTCTGGAAATTATCTGAAGCACCCAACGGTCTGATGTTATGGACTCCCATGCCATCAGGTGCAGCGACAGGCAACCTCCGACTGCCTACAGAGTAGAGCAGTTGGGCAACTTCTCAGGATTGCTGCATGGGCCTGTCCGAGAATGGTTCTCGAGACCCAAAATTCCTCAGACCCCCTCTGCCTCTGGGCCAGCATCTATCTTGCCCCCCTCTGCCTCTAGGGGAAGAAGAGCCCTGAGTGTCCCGGGAATACTGAAACTTCTGGAACTACATCTTCTTTTGCCCTCTCTGATTCTGGGAAAAGGACCTTTGAAGGTTTGAGAAGTGGATTCCAACAGCAGACAGTGTCATCCAGTCTTTCTCACTCTGGACCATGGTGTCTCGGACAGTCTTACCAAAAAAGGTAGAACCGTCATAAGGGGCATTCATAAAAGACACCTTGAAGGGCTCCCTGAACTGACATAATCTGAGCCAGGTGTTATGCCTCATGGACATGCCAGACCCAGCTGCCCTAGCCACTCCTTTAGTAGAATGTGAGAGGAGTCGCATGGACATGTTGGAAACCACTGACAAAGTAGCCATCCTCACAGAGAACATGCCTCTGTCCTCCTGCAATATGGACTTTGGGGGAGACTCAGCCAGTTCCTTAACCAGGTCATGCTGTAGTCTAGTAACATGGGCCAGATAGTTCAGCGCCCTGATGGAGAAGGTCACTGACACATAAACATGCTTCCCTAGGTGGACCATCATCCTAAACTCTCAGTCAGTGGGATGAACCGGGGAACTCTCCTGGGCTAGTTCCTTTTTGGTGGTTTCTGCTACCACCATAGCATCTACAGGGGACCCTTTATCCCACGCTGGTCTGTCTGAGGGGTGGCTCAAAATTTTGTCTGGGCATTTGGGGATTGGTTCCATGGTGTCCGGCTTCTTCCAAGCCCTCAAGGTGACCAAGTCCACCAGGGGATCTGTGGGAGGGGACACCCAGGAAGTAGACGGACCCATGCCAAAGGCCTCCAGGCACACGGATTTGTCTGAGGAAGGTTTTGTGGTGGACCAACCTTCCCGCTTGCATAGGATTTCCATAATGTCTCCAAAGGAGACATCTTCAGGAGGTGATCTGGGAGAACCTTCTCCATCATCCAAATTCGTGTCCTTAGTGAGGGACTCGGGGGAGTCCAAGTGCCTTCTCTTGCACATATGCTTGCAAGGTACATCTTCGGTGGGGCTCTCCGGGGGGAACTCGCAAGCCTCTTGTTTCTCAGGTGCAACCACCTGAAGCTCCTCAAGCATGGGCAATCCCTCAGGTAAAATGATGGGATTCACGCACAAAGCAGAGGGAGTCGGGGTGGAATCTGAAGAAATAGTCAAGGGCCTCGATCCAGTGGAGAAAACCCTTTCTACTACGTTGAACGCCGAGGGAGAACGAGCTTCCTGGGCCACCAGTAAGGGAAGCACTCTCCCAGATCTGTTGCAAGAATTGGAGCCGGGCTTTAAGTGAACGGAGCTCTGAGGAGGGGGGGACTTGGCTGAACAATGTCGGAGCCAATGGAAAAAGTTCCACTCCCTTCCTCCCTCCTGGAGCCATTACTCTATCTTTCTAGGTTTCACAGAAGCACGTGTGTCTGTACTGCATGCAAAGATTTTGGCAGAGTACTCTGTAATGAAAATTATGTAAACAACTACAGTTATTAATGTATGATCCTATGAACCAGCTTAGAGCATTGATCCACATGCAATTTTTTTGCTTACTTAGCCAGAGAGCACTGTCTAAATATGTGACTCACCGAAAGTCACCTGGAAGGCAAAGAAAAACTGAGGAGCTAGAACCCTGGGCTATAAGTAAAAGTCCATTAACTGCTTATTGTTGTAATCCTCTGCACTAACTGCCATACCACACAACAATACAAAATAACCTTACATCTCACCATTTAGGCCGATAGTTTCTGCATCCAAAAGTGTGACTGAAGGAATTTCCTTGTTCCTGGACTCTTATGTTTAACCTATTGGTTCAAGCATTACCACCTTATAAACAAGATTCTTGGGACTTTTTGGAAAACATCAGGTGTTTTATTGATGTATATCAATACAGTGCCAACAAAAATTTCATGCTTAAAGTAGACATTGTAGCCCTTTTCACCTCTATACCAGAAGAAGATAGATTGGAATATTTTATTATTTATTTATTTTACATTTGTTGACCGGGATTGTCCAACTGAGCTGAAGAGCCCTTTTTCAGCAGAGGCCCGGGGAGAAAAGCTCCAACATATTAAACAATTTTCATTATAAATTAGCATTAAACAGCAATGTTACAGGATTATTACAAGGCATTAAGTAGTAATACAATGTTACATAGTGTCAATAATCAGGAGTATAGCAAAACTATTTCAAGATGTATGAAAAGAAATATGTCATTAAGATGAATATAGTTTTTATGGTAAGTTGTTACAAAAACCCAGTTTTATCATAATGTAGTTGCATGAAGGCAAGACAATTACAATAGAATGTTTCTCTGAGGCAATTTGCTTAATAGGTTTTAGAAGACAGTAGAAAAGTAGTCAAGGAAGATTAGAGAGAGCTAGTGAGAAGAGCGAGTTAAGGGCAGAAAGTAGATTACGGTATGAGAAGTAGGGGATGTTTAAGGAGGGAGAGTGCAGTGGCAGGACCAGTGACTTTTAAAGTGCTCTTTGGTAGCCGTCTTAAATTGTTTAGGATGTGTAAGGGTCCTGATTTCTAGTGGGAGCCTATTTCAAGCAATAGTGGGTTGCATCCAACTTTAGACTTGGGTTTGTAGATTTGTAGTAGGTCTTGGTTAGAGCTTCGGAGAGGTCTGGAGGGAGAATAATGGGAGTTGAGAGGGGATAGTGCTGGGCAGTATGAAGGCTGGTATAGGATAGAATGGATGATCTGGAGCTGAGAGAGAAGAAGCTGGTGGGGTAATTCAAGCCAGTTTAGGTGTTTTAGAGAGAGACAGTGATGAGATTTGTAGGTTTGTTGGGCAGCAAATCTAGCTACCTAGTTGTAAGAAGATTTGAGTTTGGTCAGGAGTGCTGAGTTAAGATTTGTGAGAATTTGAGAATTGTACATTAGGCTGGGTAGAAGGTAGGTAAGAGAGAGAGTAATCTTGGCTTCAGTGGTAAGGAATTTCTTGTTACGGTAAAGGAGCCTTAGTTATGAATGAGTCTTTTTGATACAGTTATTAACATGCAAGTGAAATTTAAGCTGATCGTCGATGGTTAAGCCTAAGAGCTTAGTTCTGGATTCTACCTGAATGGGAGTGTTATTAAGGGACTGTATGGAGAAGGAGGGTTTAATATTTATGAACTTTTTAGGTAGGAAGAGTAACAGCTTTGTTTTTTAGGGTTAAGGATGAGCTAGCTGTTGGAGAGCCGTGTTTCAACCAAGTTAAAAGATGTCTGAGTAGCTGAGAAGAGCTTAGAGGGAGAGGTGGCTGTGGTGATGACTGTAGTGTCATCTGAGTATTGCACTAAAGATGACTGAGGACAGGAGGTATAGAGCTGATTAGTAAAGATATTAAAAAGTAAAGGCCCTAGGATAGACCCTTGAGGTACACCCATTTGTACAGGGAGAGGAGGAGAGAGTGCAGAGTGCCATCTCACTGATTGAGATCTATCAGTGAGGTAGCTGGAGACCCATGCAACAGTATTAGAGGAGAAGTTGAGGTTATGCAGTTTGTGCAGCAGAAGAGACTTTGAGAGTGTTGAAAGCTTTTGAAAGGTCCAAAAATAGGCAAGAAATAAGTTTACGGTCATCCATGGCTATAGACACAGTGTTGAGGAAGGATACTAGAGCTGTAGTGGTGCTATGTTTGGGTCTGAAGCCGTACTGAGTGGGTGTAAGCAGATTTTCCTGTATTAGATAATGCATAACTTGCTTATGAATACATTTTCTAGTACTTTAGAGAAAGGGGAGAGGATAGCGATATGTCTAAAGTTGGAGATATCAGAGGAGTTACCTCCTTTGTGTATAGGTACAGATGGAAGGGACTTTAGATTCAGAGATAGAGTGATTGATTAGGATAGATACAGGGAGAGCAAGAGATTCAGCTGCTAGTAGAAACAAAGTGGAAGGAATATTATCAGCCGATGCTCAGCATGGTTTTAATTTAGAGAGCAGAGTTTTGATGTAGCTAGTAGGTACAGGCTTGAGGGAGAAGGTATTTGAGGAGATAGTATTAGGTTCAGAAAAGTTGGAGATGTTAGTAGTAGAGGAGTTTGGGTTAGGGTTCACTAGCTTAGATATTGAATTGATAAAATAGGTATTGAAGATAGTGGCAGTTTCTTCAGATGTCTTGTCTGGGCATGGATTGGGGAGCTAAGATTACCGGGATGTAATATTTGGTTAATAGAGTGCCAGAATTTTTTAGGATTAGATTTTAGGGCTGTGGGAGGTTTGTTATAGAAATCCTTTTTATCTTTGTTTATGTGTTTTTTTGTCAGATTTCTGAGTTCTTTATATTTTTGCAAGTCTGCAGGGTGCTTAGTTTGAGACAATTTTTTCCATAATTTGTCTCTAGTTATCATAAGGGTTTATGTGGCTTTTGAAAGCCACGGAGATATGGTGGACTTAATTCGGACTTTGTGAGGGGGAGCAAGTGAGTCTAACATGCTAAGAAAGGTGGAGTTCAATGCTAGGACTGCTTCTTCTAGTGGGAGTTGGGTAAGGAATTTCCAATTTACTTAAGAGAGGAGGGCATTAAAGGTTTCTGGATGGAAGTTAGACAGTTTGCGACAAGTGATAAATTTAGGAGGTTTTAAGAAGTGGGGAGTGAACCTAAGCACTTTTATAGGGAAGCGATCGCTCGGGGTGTTTGGTAGGGTTTCAGGGTTATGATATTTGGAATGATTAGATACAAGTACCCAGTCAATAAGAGTACTAGATGTGTGAGAGTTGTTTGTATGAGTAGGTTGGGAGATTAGCTGAGTAAAGTCGTATAAATTAATATGAGTATTAAGAGTTTGGATTACTGAGAGTTCACCAGTTAATGTTGACATCCCCAAGGAAGATGGTTTCATATGGGATGTGTTGAGAAAAGTATGAAAGAATATTTTCAAGCAGAGGAATGTTGTCTCCTGGAAGATTATAGATGGCTGCCACTGTGATAGTGGTGTGGTCATTGATTTTAAGGTTAGCTGTAAGTAGTTCAGCAGGAGAAAAGGATGGGATAGGTTTCATAATACTTGTAATGGTGAGGTGGTTGGAGTAGAGGATGGCTACACCACCCCCTTTTTTGCTCTGCCGATTTATGCGGAGTATATTATAACCAGGGGGAGAATGTCTTCATCAGAGGTTTGTGGTTTTAGCCAAGTCCCTGTTATGGTGATGACATCAGGGGTGTGGAAGGCTATCCAGGCATGGATTTCACTAACTTTGTTTAGAATACTACGGGCATTCATAGAGTAAAAGGAAATAAAGGAAATACATTTTTTTTGGAGAGGATGAGTTTATTAAGTAGGGAAAGATAGAGTTATGCATGGTGGGGTGATGGATGTGCCCAGGATTTGGATGTATGTCTCCTGATAGAAGCAGGGCTACATGAAGTTGGTAAAGTTTGAATGTAAATGGGTTGTAAGTCAATTACTTAGTCTTGGTTTTAGATGCTAGAGAGTGAGGGGGAGGAAGTTTGATTTTAGGCAGAGGGATGTTTATGGAAAAGCGAGAGGAGGAGATTGTAATAGAGTACTGCAGAGATGAGAAACAGTTAGCATGGGGATTAGTGGGATCTCTATGGACAGGTAATAATCGAGTAGTATAAGATGTAAGAATGAGAAGGAGAAGTAATGGAGGCAAGAGGAAAATAGAGAGGGTTGCAATAGCCATGGCCTAAGGTGGGGAAATAGGATTGGGATGGAGTGAGGAGGGGGTAAGGGACTAGGAAAAGTAAGTTGTTGGACCTGTTAGAGAGTTGAAGTAAAATTTAACTGAAACAACCTGTAGTGAGAGTAGGAGATATGTAGGAAGGAGGAGGATTTGCAGCAGACTAAACTATGAAGTGATAAGTAAAGGAGGGTAAGGTGTTTAGAATGTTTTAGCAGATGGGAAGGGGTTGGGTTTGGGGGTGGAATAGATTAGTTTGTTAGGTATAAAAGAAATTATATGGGGGGTGGGAATGGGGGGGGGCAGACAGAGCGGGATGGGCCAAGAAACGGCAGTCACCACAAGAAACAATCAGTAAGCCATGAGGGAAACAGTAAGAAGCACACAGTGAGAGTCAGTAGGTAAGTAGAAGAGGTGGGAAGGTGTAGACAGAGAAGGAAGACATGTTATAGTGAGGTATACACAGGTATTTGCAGTAAGATACAACAGCTAAAAGGAAACCACAAACAGAAAAACAAAAAGAGTATAGCTAACTAAGAGAGAGTTGACACCAGGGTAGTGACTAACTTATAGATGGCAAAGAGAGACAGAGGCAAAGTTTCTAAACAGGTGAGTATGGGGAGGGGGGGGGTCTCAGTGGTATGCAGGTATCCTGTACAGTAGACAAAGACAGACTAGTTTGTGGTATATGTTAGCTTATTTTTAAATAAGTATACCAATCTCAACCAACAGATGACCCAATTGTTTTGTGCTTTATTAGAGAGTTTGCTGCAAAATAATTGTATTTTATTTAACAAATATTACCAGCAAAAGAAGGGTGTAGCTATGGGTGCAACAGTGGCCCTAGCATATGCCAGTATAGTGTTAGGATGGTGTTAAAAATAAATTTTACCGGCTATAAATAAGTACGATCTTCTTCTTTCGGCTTTTCCCAGTTAGGGGTCGCCACAGTGGATCATCTGTCCGCTCATGATTGGCAGTGGAGTTTTTACGGTGTCAAGTTGCCAGCCCGGCACCCAGCCTTCCACAGAAGGTGCACACACACACACACACACACACACACACACACACACACACACACACACACACACACACACACACACTCACAACTAGGGCCAATTTAGAGTGTCCAATCCACCTACTTGCATGTCTTTGTGATGTGGGAGGAAACTGGAGCACCCAGAGGAAACCCACGCGACCACAGGGAGGACATGCAGGTTCCACACAGAAGGCACCCCAGCCGAGAATCGAACTGGAGAACCTCTTGCTGTGAGGTGACAATGCTAACCGCTGCACCACCATGGCCACCCCTAGCTATAACTAAGTACAATACGGTTATTTTTTTATCTTAGATTTGTGGATGACTTGATTTTTATTCTAGAAGAAGAATATAAATTGGATATTTGTGCTAGCTTAAATTCAAGTTCCACTTTTCTCAAATTTACAGAAGGTGAGAAGGGACAAAATGTTAATTTTTTGGATGTACATCTGGAGTGGAATTCTACACAAAATAGGTTTGAAAGTAATATTCATAGAGAAAACAGCTTCTCTAATGTGTATTTGCACCAGTCCAGTAATCGCCCCAGCTTTATAAAAAGGAACATACCAAGAAGGCAATTTATTAGAGTCACTCATATGGTCAGTGAAGACCATCACTTTTTAGATGAAATAAAATGTATTTATATCTAGGTGTTATAGAAAAAACTTCTTAGAAAAGACTGTGCAGGAAATTATTTCAAAGAGGGAAGAGCAGTTTGGACCTATTCTTAAGAAAGGACATCAGATTAAGGCAGTGCGAAGTGATAATGAAGGCACTGCCATGAAAACATATATCCCCAGGTTCCACACATAAATACCCCCTCCCTGGTTCCACACATAAATATCCCCCCCAGGTTCCATACATATATGTCTATGGATGCTTATGATATCAATAAAATGATTATCAGCAACTGGAAAACTGTTGCAGGCAATAATTAGTTCCATAGGATGCTTGGGGAAAAGTCCTTATTTTGTATATAAGAAAAATGTTTCCATCAAACAGATGTTAGAAAGGGATTATACAAAAAGTAACCACCCGTTACAAATAAACTTAGGGTACATACAAATGTGCAGGAAGTTCAGCATGTAGGTTTATACATGAAGGACCTTGTTTTATTAAGTCAAATTTCTGGTACTATTAAGATCCCAGGGAGATACACCTGTGCTACTACTGTAGGTGTAGTTTATATTACTATATGGTCAGGATGTGCCAGTTTCTATGTGGGGATGACAACTAGGAGTCTTAGGGACAGGATAAAAGAACATGCTTATGCTATCAAGACAATGGATTATAAAAATGCTTATGTAAACATCCTCTTGTAGTAATTATAATTTTCTTTTGCTATATTACAACAAGTATTAGAAGACAAAAGAGGTGGGGATTATATAAAAAAAAGAAACAGGTGAAGAAGGTAGAAACAAGAATGGCAAATAAAGCTGAAAGCTGATTCTCCCCCTGGTTTAAATGAAGCAGTTAATATTAAATGTTTTTTAAGAGATTGTTAGTTGAAAGGTAATTAAATGGTTAAATAACTTTTGTTGCTATTCAGATTTTTATTGTTTGATTGAGCTTAGTGACTGGATGCTTGTACATTTGAAATTGTATTTACAGACATAGATTTTAAAAGCAAGTTGTTTTCTGAAGAAGTTTTTTACAAAAGTAGAGAATAAAAAGTTATTACGCTAAAGAAGTTGGTTTACATCCTTTTGTGCACCTTGTAGTGAAGATTTGTTTTAGTTTACTTGGATACACTACAGCCACTAGGATTTTCCAGTTTTTGTTTTAACCTCACATCTCTATATAATAATGATTATTTATTCTTCTGAAGACCTGTGTCCTTCACAGCTCTTTTTTAAACCAGGTCGACAAAATAATGGAATAAGGTAAGCTGTATACATGTACCAGTAAGCATCAGGTTCCACATCTAGTACCTTTCTGCCCCCCCCCCCCAATATTGGCAGCATATTTAATGGCAGTTTGTCTCATCAAAGAGAAGTACCTAAGCTCTGATAGAAATAAAGCCAAGCAGTTTCTAGATGCCTTTAAATAATCAAATATGCCTGTATTAAACTGCAACAACTGGCTGCTAAACTTCAAAAGGTTGGAGAAGTGCTCTAAGAGCATTGCAAATGTTTCACAGTTAGTTTTTCTTTGCAGTACTGCCTAGATGGCATCTTCTGTATTGGCTCCTTTGAAGAGTATTTCCTTAGATTACCCATATCCCTTTACTATTAAGTCAGTACTGACACCATCCAATCACTTATTCCAACCAGAGAGCATGAATAGGTCACAGAAATTATGAAAGGCTTCCCCAGAGTTAGTATAATCAAATCTTTTTCCTGTAAACATTAACTTAAGGACTCTGTTATACAACTAGTTAACGCAAGCAGTGTGAACGCTGTCTCTTATCAATATAGCATCAATAAGTATTTTATGAAATAACCTCAGACCAATCACAACAACCTCAAAGTGGCATGAACAGCAACTAAAAGAACCTCCAATGTGAACTATAAAAAAGCATCAAAACTAAAACATTCCAGTAATCATACATCAGAGCCACATTGCATAGTCTGTCAGAGCACACGATAAGCATGCTTGATTCCACATCTAATCTAAATGCCATAAAATATGTGCTTTACATAACTTGTGTCAGTAAAAAGATTTTGATTAGGTCATACATTTAAAAATTAGCACCTTCCTCAAGCCACTAGCCATAAGAAATAATTAATACATATATGAGGTGCTTTGCAAAAAACACAACTTCCCTTACTGACCATCATTAATCACAAATTCATTTTTCGCTAGTGGGAAGGCAAGTTCAGCATCTAAGATATATTATATCCCAACCATCCCCACCCCCCAAAAGATATATAAATTAGACACTAGGTTTATCAAAATGGTGAGGAGCCATAAATGTTAAATCCAAACTCATACACCTTATTCAGAAGGCAGTGCTAGATGAATATGCCTAGGTGAAATTAGAATATATTGGAGCAGTATCACCTGCCATGAGGATGTTCTACAAATGTAAGCCAAATAAACATTTTCTGTGACTATAAAAGTAGCCTATTGAGACACTGAATGCAGAATCCCCTTACCGAGGAGTTCTACTGGACACTTAAGATCAACTAAAGCTTGTAATCTTGCCTGCAGAAATAACTGAAAAAATTGTCATTAAACCAACTCTGCTATGCCAAACAACGCAACGGTTAAAACATGATGTAAAGGGGCAAAGAAAGATGAGAACATCTTTAAAAAGAAAATAAAAGAGCACTTTTTTTTTTAAAGAGCACCTACTATCTTGACAAATAAGAGGCAGCATCCTATTAAAAATGAGTTGCAGATTTGTCTAAGTCAATTCATGTGAACTAATTTACACTGTAGATAGAAGATAAAACTAGTACTGAGTTAGAATCAAATAATATTATATCTATAACAAAATACTTAGAAGGAAGAATTTATTGAACTTCATTCTTAAATATCATTAAGAGTAATTTCATATACTATGAGATAACTATAGGGGGTTACTTGCTTTTATCCACTCCTCATCTTTTAATGGCTTCACAAAACACATAAAAACATGGAAAACGTATTTAATTCAAAATCATAGAGTCTCAGTAGATATTTAATACCAATGAGGAAAGCAAACTATTAAGTAAGACATAATTCATTGCTTCCAATGCGAATAAAGACCCACACCCACACACACACACACACACACACACACACACACACACACACACACACACACACACACACACACACACACACACACAAACACATGCAGACACACACGCATGCACACACAAAGAGTATATGCAAGGGAGTGAAGATCAGGTCTCTTTTTTTTTTCTTTAGTTGAAGATGAGGATGACTGCGCTGTTACTGTTTTTTTAGTGGTGGACTACATCCACTCTGAACTTCCTGAAATTATTTTGAGAGAAGCAGCAGACCATTCCATGAATACAGGAAGATTGTTGCTTTTAATAAAAGCTGTGGCTTCTTCAATTGAAAGTCTAAGTGACAGATTGAAGAGATATTCTAACTCTAGATGGACATAATATTTGAAATTCAATATTGTAGTGTTTTAATAGCTGCATTAAAGATCAGCATTTTGTTCTCTCTTTGAGGGTCTTCTTAGTGTAGTCATTGTTAAATCTAACAAGACTTTGACCAAATCGTAAAGGAGCTTTAAATCATGATTTTAATGCATGCTTCTTGACAAGGAAAGACAGCATTTTATATTACTAGACCTTGGGGGAGATTGACAATGCACAGTAGGAGACTTACCTAGGGAACGATAAATCCTTTCTCTTCCAAAGGAAAGACATCCCTGAAGATTTAGGAATTTACAGATCACGATGGTAGGAAAGGAAATCATATCATCACCTTCTCTATTTTCAGCTAAACGGGAAATTCTTATGTTGCATCTTCTCTCCTAGTTTCCAAGGTCTTCTGGTTTGTTGATTAACCAGATATTTTGCTTCATGTCAAGTTCAGAATATTTTTATTTTCTTCAGTCTCTTATTCACATCTGCTAATACAGTCTTACTGTTATGCATTTTGTAGTGCTGTTTTTTGTATCATGTCCATAAGAAGTTCAGTCTGTTAAACAGTTTTCTTGTGGATTGTTGAGTTTCTCGTAAAAGGTGTCGATCATTAATAACAGGTCCTGTAAAGAAGACATTACCTGTGCAAGGTCCCTCTGAAGTGAAACATCTAAGTGTGAGAATTTTGCTGAACTAATTTCCACAAATCCAGTTAGTAAGTTGATAAGATAAAATCTGAAAGAAAATTCCTCAAAATATGCTAAAATATATGCAAGCAGTTATATTATGCTGTTATAAGTATGATGTTGTAGAAAATAATCCTCAAAGCTAGATTTTTCTGGATCTATTAATGTTATCACTGCAGAAATCCTTACTGTGGAAGTTGTCAACATTGTTATGTTTTGTATAAATTGTTTTGCTTTCAAACTTCTGCTTTACTTATACTGTCTGCTTTTGTCAGTAAACCAGCCAGAAAGACAAACTGTTGCTAGTGAAACTATTATGTTGCCAATTAAAATGTTTTTATTGCAGTCTCTGAACCCTTCTTTTGGCTGTCACTTGCATAATCTACAAACCATGATTCCAAGATTCTTGCTACCCTCCACCAGTTTCAGATTAAATACAAGAATGGTGTATAACATTTTACCTTTGCACTTTCTTTTATTTACTCCAAAGATGCTGCCTTACACACACACACACACACACACACACACACACACACACACACACACACACACACACACACACACACACACACTGTCTTAAGTGTTTATACCCCTCTTTCCAGTCTCTCTCTCTCTCTCTCTCTCTCTTGTTTTTTTTTTGCCCAGTATCTTGCTTTGTCATAGGTACACTAAAGAGATCTGTGATTTTCTTACATCATTCGTCACTTTCTTCAATTACAGTTCTCAGATTTGTCTCACTATATAATACAGGACAGCTCCTCATTTTGCAAGGAGTGAGTGATAACTGGCAAACAATTCACCCATCTTGGGGGGGTGCATTCTGGCTTGTTACACAAGTGACATCTAGCAGGTGGTCACTCAATGGAACTCTGAGCCAATTGAACTCATAGTATCATTGTGCAAATACACTACATAGCTAAACACGCAGAGGGATGTTTGCCCTCAGGAATTATCAGCTGCCAGCTTGAAGAAGCCAAGGAGTGGGGTGAGGGTATTCCCCAGGGGAGAGGGTATACCACTCCCCAGTACCAGAAAGTTTGCCTGCCTCCAACTGCTTGACACTCTCCATAGAACAGAGGGCTGATTTTGAGTTCCCTGGCAGAAAATGAATAGGTCCTAGGGCTCTCACCTAGCCAGGGATTACCTGTCTCATATTCTCCCAGAACAAATGGACCATTTAGATGAAACTAGAGGGGCCATTAAACAAGGTCCCTCAGCCCTCCTTTTATATAGCATTAATTGTGCTTCCTAGTACAGCAAGTTCGTTCACTCTCTAGCCCTCTCTCTCTCTCGCTGCTGTTAAAGACATATGTTCCAACAAAGCAAAGAAGCATTTAAACTTAAAGCAAGAATGTTTCTTTATGCTATGTGCAGTTTAAAAGTTCTGTATATACTATTTAAATCACTATTTACACTTTTGGGTCACTTGTACTTCACCTTGTGGTGTGATATGCCACCCAATGCTGCTATACATATCTAGAGAGATAAATAGATATGTGTGTGTATATATATATATATATATATATATATATATATATATATATATATATATATATATATTTACATTCAACCTATACAAAAGTATTGACTCCACACAGATAGCATCCTGAAGTCACTACTGAAACCCAGACCTATGAGGTGTTAGGTAGACATCATATCACTGAATCACTGTGTTCCACTTAAACATGTAGTACTGATTTTGGAGATCATGAAAGACATACAAATGTTTTTATTGACTGATGGGTGGAAAATAAATATGCATATCTAACTAGAAATATGAGTGCGATTACAATTATTGTGCATTAGAGAATGGGCTTACTGTACATCAGTACCCTGATTGGAGAATGAACGTTCTCCAGCAAGGTATTAATGTAAAAGTAATGCTGGCTGAAAAATGAGTCTGCCACTTCATGGCAGTATATCAAGCTGCTGTGGAGCTTGAACTAAGAAAATGGAATGCCGCCATTATTTTGCAGTTGCTAAGCAGCATTTTTGCTGTTTAGTGAGTATAAAATAAAATAAACTGTACGTATGTGTTTGTGTGTAAAAGTGTATGTGTGTATGAGTGTGAGAGAGAGATCGGTTGAGCTGCTATTTTATGCTTACTAAGCAGCACTTCTGTTGTTTAGCGAGTGTAAAATAAAAAGTGTATGCACGCGCATGTGTGTGTGACAGAGAGACAGAGTGTATGCAGTAAGAGAGAGAGAGAGAGGTGATAATGTGTATCTGTGTTTATGTTGCTGTATGTGTGTGCGAATGAATGCATGCATGAAAGCAGCAGAGAGAGAGGAGAGTGTGTGTGTGTGTGTGTGTGTGTGTGTGTGTGTGTGTGTGTGTGTGTGTGTGTGTGTGTGTGTGTGTGTGTGTTTGTGAAAGAGAAAGAGAGAGAGCGAGAGAAAGTGAAGAGTGAGAGCAATTGATTGGGTGATCCCTGGCCGCATCATATGACATCTTTGTGTACCCCTCGACCATACCTCCTGGCACAAGAAATCTGGACAGGGCTACAAATAAACAAGGAAACAGAGGGCTGAAAATAGGGACATATTTTTAATATTGCTCATATAAACTTATAAAGTTGCTAGAATGACATGGTTTTCGTTAGCATGCATTTTTTTTCTGAAGCAGAGATGTGTGTGGTCATACCTCTCGACCTCTTAGTGCTAGAAATCTGGACAAAGCCTGTCATAATGGGGGACAAAAGCCTAAAAAGAGGGAAAGATTTTAAATATTGCTCTTATAAACTTAGAAAGCTGCTAGAATAACAGGGTTTATGTTAGCAATAGCGTGCATTTTCTGAAAGATTTGAAATCTGAAACTCAAATGCAAGTCTTTATTTAGTGACTTCAGTGCTCAGATCATACCAGTGATTTGCCAGAAAACCACAAATTTTATGAGGAACAAACCAAAAATATGAGGCAAAAATCTGGACATTCTGTAAAACTCTGGACAGTTGAGAGGTATGGTGTGTGTGTCAGAGTGCCTGACATGACTACTGGCAGCAGCAGCAGTAAAGAGGCTTACAAACCTCTGCATCTTTCAGCTGAATAAAGTGGGTTAAAGCCTAAAATAAAGGGGAACAAAGGCTCTAAAATAAAAACTTAATTATTGCTCTTATAAAATTACAGAGCTGCTAAAGTAAAGGATTTAGGAAAGTATGTCCTATCATTGTACTGCTTAGCTTTACTCACTAGGACATTTTCTACTTCCCTGCCAGGTTAACCAGCAGCCCCCCCCCCCCCTTCTAGATTGGCCTTTTGTTGGTCCCCTCTCCTTCTCTCCTTATTGCCTTTAGTCCGTACAATCCTCTCTCTCTACCCTGTTTCTAGTTCTCTTATCTTGGTTAATCCCCTGCTTGCTCTATCTGATATTTTTTCCTATCTTGGCCCTTATATTTTTTCCTAACTTGGCCCTGCTTGCTCTATCTGAGATTTTTCCTAACCTGGCCACTAGGTGGCGCCCTTCATACCATAACTTATCCTACTACATTTTCTGACTATCCCACTGCAAATCCTACTGTCCTTTCTTGTTCCTTAGTCTACCTTTACCTACTGTGCTTTCTTGTTCCTTTATCTACCTTTACCAGCTTTACCCAGCACTTTTTTACCCCACTTACCTTTCAATCTCCTCAAACTCCTAACTGCTGAACTCACCCTTACCATTACACCTGTTTCTCTCTTCTTGCCTGATTGTTTTCTGCAACTTTTGTTCTGTTCCTTCCCATGGTCTCCTTTTCACTTCATACTTTCTCCATGCTACATCTGCCTTAGGCTTTTACTCTTATCACTTTTTTCCAGCCTCTTTTCCATCTTCACCTTTAACTTCCTGCTCTACGCTCTAATTACTGTTTTCTGTGCTACACTTTCCCAGTCCTTCCTTCCCCCACCTGTCCCCTCCCCCTCCAGCTCCACTTCCGTTTTTTCCCTACAAATACATCCGTCCTCCAGCCATTTCCTCCCTATAGATTATCCCTTACTAAGCTGCTGTGTCTCCTGGATCTGGGGGTGGATATTTTCCTCATGTGAGTACTTTGATTTTAGCTGCATTTATATGTTCATCCTGTGAGTACTTTGGTTTTAGCTGCATTTATTAACTGTACCTGCTGTGAATATTCCGTTTTGTTACAAATTTCAAACAATCCTATGTGCTTAACCCGCTGGGTATACCTGTATAGTTGTCATGAAACTTGTATGAAAGGCGTTGGGAACCACGTGACGCTTTAATTTGGACCTCGGAAGGTGGTTTCATCCCCTTCTACCCTCCTGCTACTAGTTATACCTGTGCCTGTCCCCGATCCTAACAATCAGCCTAACTGAGTCAACGGCTGCTTTATATATATTTTTCTTTTTTCCGCTTGCTGTAACCTCTTCACCACTGCTATGATATTTACTGCTTAAAGTCGCTCCATAGGCTTCTGCCTTGTATCCGGACTACTGTCCACTTTTGCTTATGGGCAATTGTGACAACGGAGCGTATACTATACCTAGTTAAACTTTCACTCCACTGGTTTTAACTATACTTTGGGCGCCCTACGGGCGCCCCACACAAACCAGACTGCCCAGTGATAGCGTTGTTTTCAGACTGCGCTAACAGCGTGTCCTTGAAGGGCAGCAGTTTTGCTCGCAGGCTGTTTTGATATTGCTAGCAAGTGACCTAGACCTACCCCTGTACTCTTGGTGCCCTGACTCTGGGAAGTAAAGTAGTAGCTCACAATTTCATCACCCGTCTATCACTTTATGTGCCTAACTCAACTGTTTTTCGCTCCTTGCAACTGTAGACATCCTTATATATCCCTCTTACTCTTATCTATGACTACTTTTCTCCCCTGTTGGACCATTTAACAGTGTCCCTCCCTAGGCAGCCTCCTCGTGGTCTCCCTCAATTATATTAATGGCGTCCATGATGGGCAATAGCGTTGAAAAATGTCGCTGAATACTAATGTATTTTGTCGTTGGAAATGCAATGCTCATTGGTAACGCCTAATATCAGAGCTGCATTTTTGTTCAGGTTTATTTGACCTACTATGACGTATGTATTTTTTTAACACACATTACCCTTTAGTATACTGTAATATTAGACCTAGATCCATAACTGCTTAATGTTGTTTTACCCATATGTTCTATGGGAACTGGTTTGACTGCTTGGTGCCTATGCTTGCTATATTGATGGTATTCAATCTCTAGGATAGTTGCTGCCTGCCTATGCATTTTGTCTAACTTGACTGCCAGATATCTATGCTTAGTATATTGTTGTACCAAGTTATTAGGGGAAATGCTGTTTTGCCTAATGGTTTTTGTAGCTAACAACTACTGTTAGATTTGTTTGATTTGTTCTTTTGGGCCCTCACTGTATCTAGCTATCTAGCTACTCTGCTTCATACAGTGTGCCCTAGAGCATACCTCTATACTATTCTTTGTATTGCCAGGATTTAAAGCATCAGTGATTGTATTATTGTACTCCTATTACTGATTAATATATTATTTTTCCTTACTTGTTTTTTCTTTCTCTCTCTACCCTTAACCATTAACAGATTTTACACCTGGATTCCTGCCCTTCCCTATCCTAAGAGGCCCAGTGGACATCTTCTAAACTCCTGATATCCTGAATAGGATTAAATATCCTCCTAACAGACTGTCCTCCAAGATGGAAGGTATGTCCTATCATTGTACTGCTTAGCTTTACTCACTAGGACATTTTCTCCTTCCCTGCCAGGTTAACCAGCAGCCTCCCCTTCTAGATTGGCCTTTTGTTGGTCCCCTCCTTCTCTCCTTATTGCCTTTAGTCCGTATAAATCTCTCTCTCTACCCTGTTTCTAGTTCTCTTATCTTGGTTAATCCCCTGCTTGCTCTATCTGATATTTTTCCTATCTTGGCCCTTATATTTTTCCTAACTTGGCCCTGCTTGCTCTATCTGAGATTTTTCCTAACCACTAGGTGGCCTTCATACCATAACTTATCCTACTACATTTTCTGAGTATCCCACTGCAAATCCTACTGTCCGTTCTTGTTCCTTAGTCTACCTTTACCTACTGTGCTTTCTTGTTCCTTTATCTACCTTTACCAGCTTTACCCAGCACTTTTTCTTTTACCCCCCACTTACCTTTCAATCTCCTCAAACTCCTAACTGCTGAACTCACCCTTACCATTACACCTATTTCTCTCTTCTTGCCTGATTGTTTTCTGCAACTTTTGTTCTCCCCACCCTACCCCCAATTCCCACCCACCCCCAGGGGTCCTACATTTATACATACTTTGACACACCCCTAATTATCATTAAACCTATCTCTACATCCTGCACACCCACCACTTAACCCTTACTCACATAACCACCCTCTCATCTAGCACATCCATACTAACGATCCTATTACTTTACAAACTTTCACTCTATAATAATTATGCCTTTAACCCTTAACTCAATAATTCCTCTTCTCCTACTTAACATCCTGCTTTACTACTACACTCTAACCTCCTACGAACATCTCAGGCTTAGCCAAACTCCTGCAGGAACCAAACATAGTACAACTACACTTCCTGGTCCTGACGAAACCCACATTAATATACTTTCAACCAGTCCCTACCTTCCCCTCTTCCATAAGTTACACCATTACAGACTCACAACCTCCAAACGATTCTATCTTATAGCCATCAAGTACACAAATATCTTTCAAACCACACAAACACTTTTATTGATACATGGGGACATCCACCCCAACCCAGGTCCCAATACCATCCCCAATCCCACTCCTACAAGCCATATAGCTAACGCTAGCACGCTAGCCTTCTCCACTGACTCCCTCTCCATTGCTCACTTAAATATTCGTAGCATTAATAATAAAATAACACAACTCCACGCCTAATTGATTTCTATTCCTTTGATATCCTCTGTCTCACAGAAACCTGGCTTAAACCCAGCACCAAAGATAATCAATTTACTCCCCCAGGCTATAGCACCTTAAGGCTAGATCGTCCTAATAAAAGGGTGGAGGAGTCGCCATCCTATACAAATCTCAACTTCAGGTAGCCTTAATCAACTCCTTGCCCTCCCCAGCAAATGTTGAAATACTTTGCACCAAACTCCAAGTAAATAAATCCAAATCTATTAACATTATATGTTCCTACATCCCCCCAGGTAAAAACATCACTACCCTAGAAAATATCCTTAGCTGAGCCTCCTGTAGCTTTCCACAAGAAACCATACTCCTAGGTGATTTTAACATTGACTGGAACTCCTGCATATCCCCACACCCTCCAACCACCTCAATCTCTTTAACTTTCATCAAACCATTAACTCACCTACCGAATAAATAAATCCACCCACAAACAAACCATTCTAGACTGGATATTGACCAACAACAATCCCTCTCCTACAAAACAGGAATACTCCTGACAATATTAGTGACCACCTCCTTACCTTTATCACTTAAACAAAAATTCAACAATCCCAAACCAACTACTTATCGTACCAAACACAACAAAACAAACTTCAACCTAGCATCCTTTCAGAATGAACTCAGGGAATACAACTGGTCTTCTCTAAAACACCTCCCAATAGATGAGGCTGTAACCCATTTCAACAATACCTTCCTAAAATTCTTAACCAACATGCTCCATCCCGCTTAGTCAGAGTCAAATCCAAAGCAGCCCCTTGGCTCTCTAAAACAACTAGACAAACTATGAGAGCTAGAAATAAACTATGGTCTAAATGGAGGTCCACAAAAAATCCAACTGACCATCTAAACTTCAAACAACTGAGAAATAAAACCAAGAGGCTTACCATTCAGGACAAGAAAAACTACCACCTTCAATACCAACAGAACCAACACCAAAACCCTAAACAATTTTGGTCAGGAATTAACAAACTACTCCACCCAGGCAACACCAAAACACCTACCCCAGATAGCCTAGCACAATGCGAACCGAACATAATAGCCGACAATTTCAACAACTTCTTCTCTCAGACAGTCACCTCACTTGCAAGTACCATGACTCCCCCCTCAACCCTCCAATCTACCCCCACTCTAAACAGCACACACATACTAAAGCTCAATACTGTCTCAACAACCTACATCCACAAGCTACTATCCAAACTCAAACCTTGCACCTTCTGCAGATAAGCTTCCAGCTGAATATCTGCAACTAGCTGCAGCCGAGATAGCCTACCCAGTCTCCATCTTAATAAACCGAACCATAACTGAATCCAAAATACCATCCTGTTGGAAAATCTCCCATATTATCCCTCCATAAAGGAGGTAACTCCAACGAACTCTCCAATTTTCGCCTATTGCCCTCCTATCTCCACTTTCCAAAATAATGGAACGCTGCATTCACCATCAACTTCTACACCACCTCTTAAATAACAATTTGCTTGTAGACTCACAACATGGTTTTAGACCCCACCACAGTACCTCAACTGCCCTTCTCTCCTTCACTGATTCTATCAATAGAAACCGCAACAACAACCTGTTCACCTCTGCAATATTCTTAGACCTCTCTAAAGCATTCGATATGGTCAACCATAAACTTCTCCTCGACCCTACAATCCCTCTCACTAGACTCACAAGCACTACAGTGGTTCAACTCTTACCTGACTAATAGAAAACAAGCAGTCCTCTGGGACAGCCATCTATCCTCTCAACTCCCAATTACTATTGGCCCACAAGGATCCATCCTAGGTCCCCTACTTTTCTCTATTTTCATAAATAACCTGTCCACTTCCCTCCCTTCATCCACTTGTATTCAGTATGCAGATGATTCCACTCTCATCTGCTCTGCTTCATCACCTGCACAACTCCACTCCGCCAGGTGGTATTCACTGCAGCAGAAAATGGTTCCAACATATCTGTCTCCTCCTAAACCCCAAAACCAAACTACTACTGTTCACCCCACCTCTAAATCCACCCTATCACTTTCTCCATTGTATCATGCAATGGCACTGTCATCCAACCTGATTCGTCCACTAAGCTGCTAGGCATAACCATAGACAATCAGCTAAATTTTGACTATCACATTGACTTAACTATCAAGTCAGTCAATAAAAGATGGGTGCTCTTTACAGACTTCAGCCCTTCCTTACTACTACTACCAGAGAGACTCTAGCCCAAACTCACCTCATTTCTACATTATTGTATGCCTCTCCTTCCTTTATCAATATTTCTAAAGCTAATCTTCAAAAACTGAATACCGCCTACCACAGTATAGCCAGATTTGCCACTGGCTCTCTATTCCAAACTCATCACTGTCTTAACTTAAAAACTAAACTGGCTTGAACTTCCCAACCTAATACTACTACAGCAGCTAATCATCACTTTTAAAATTCTACATCACCCTTCCAACACACCCATACTAAATAAACTCAACACTACCTACAAAAATCTCACTTCACTTAGATCAGCCAACAAGGTACTAGTTACTACTGTGAAATCTCACAATAAATCAGGAGATTCCTTATTTACAAACATTGTTGGCTCTTACTGGAATAAACTCCCACCAGAACTGACCTCCCTAGACTCATATCAGCTTTTCAAAAAACAGATGAAAACGCAAAAACCCACTGGCTATGCCCTTGCTCCAATCCTGACTGACCCCAGCAAACTTACTATTTCTCCTCAGTCTGCTCATGTGCACTTTTGCTCTTCTGTTCTAACTTAAACTGACTTCCACGGTCCCTCTATTTATTTCTGTTCTCCTGTTCTTAGTTCTGCTTGACTCCCTCACCTCTTTTATTGTCTGTCTCCTGCTTCTTTTAGCTGACTTCCTATAATCCTGTTTTACCTCTTACAACTCCTCTCTAACTTTTATTTCCCCTCCCTTTCCTTCTGCTAGTTCCTGACCTCACTAAGTCCAGATCTCCTGTACCCAATAGTAGCCTTACATTATTTTTCCTTTCTCTTTACGTCATTCTTGCCTTTATACTTTCTTTAGCCTCTTAAAATCTTTTTTCACCACTAACCTGCAGGTTCACACTGTATTTTTAACCACTTTTTACTTACAACTAATACCTACTTGTTGTTCATGACTAACTACTATGGACATTTTTCTACTTTAAATATTTATGTTGACACTGAAACTGTTCTCCTCAGTGTCCAACTGATTTTTAAATTGTAATCTACTCAGGTTTTTACATCAAAAACGTATTTGTACTTGTATGTAGCCGTATAATACTTTATTAGTTTAGTTTTATTTTGTATAGTTAGTATTACTAGTGACCTTATAAACTGTAGTGTATTTTAGTTTTTTGATAGTGGAGCTTTTCTCCTCGGGCCTCTGCTGAAAATGGACATGTATCCAGCCAGACTAGCCCGGTTAACAAATGTAAAATAAATAAATAAATAAATAAATTTACGTTAGCATGAATTTTCTTAAGGAAAAAAGTCTGAACCTCAAATTTATGTCATTATTTGGTAATTTCAATCTCCGGTGACTGCCAACCAAATGATTTAGGAGTAAGGGACCAAAAAATAAAGTAAATAACTTGGTTATTTTTTTAAATGTTATATAAAATGTTTCCTCCAACATCATTAACATATACTACAGCAAGTTTGAAACATTGGATGGAGGGACTATTTTACATCAAAAATATACTAAAAAAATATAGTAATATATATATATATATATATATATATATATATATATTAGTAAAACGCAACAATTTTACAGAGCGGCCATTCTCTAAGCACAATAATGCCCTCCAGGGTGCATGTTAATGCTTAATTAATGCCCTTCCAGGGGTGTAGAGGGCCTCTGCCGTATAACACTCCTGGGAGGGTGTTAATTGCACATTAACACATACCCTATCGGGCATTATTACTTGCATATTCCAAATCTCATAGGACCCTTTTCAGTGCACTCTTGAAAATAAAGTAATTGAATGCTAATTCAAAGTCATGCAGAGTTAAAATCTAAGTACTTATTTATTACCAGGGAATACAGGTAAATATTGATGCTTCTTGATTTTTTTAACTTTTATATTTAAGGCACTTTCTGTAAATATACTCATAAATTGCTTTCTACTTATGTTGTAACTTAAAAAATTAGCAGCCTTATTTAGATGGATCTGTTAACTTATGGAATTAGCAGCCCTACAGGATGAAACACCATATACTGCTCAGCAGTGCTCATGAACCTGATAGAGCTGTAAATGTAATAAAAAGTTTTACTAAATAAAATGCTGTGTTAACAGTTTCCACAGACTGCAATCAATCCATCATAGTCCTCGATGGCTGCAAAATAATAGGGTTGAACAGCTGCAGTTTTACTCAAATGTTTGCTTAAGGGAAAATCAAATGTGTCATCATCAGTGGAAATTAAATGTCTATCCATGGATACTCTCTACCCCAGTGTAAGATAAATCTGCCAGACTAATAGGTCATTTTATGACTACCCTGTGATGTGGCTTTCCATACTAAAAGGGTAGGATGAAATTTCTTAAGTAAATGTTTTCTGTCTCTCCTGTTGGCATTTAGCTTTAATGCAATGCAAGGATAGTGTGCAAAACCCACACTGCACCACCCATTGATTTCAGTGACACATTTATGATTTATGGATCTGTACAGCTGTGTAAAACCATGATAACTACTTAGGCTAACAGTTTATCTTTCATCATTTGGTTAAGTAAGGCTACAGTAAAAGTAATAAATTCATCATACTACTTTTGTATTTTTTCTTACACTTTTCTTTGGTATTGCTACTATATATATATATATATATATATATATATATATATATATATATGCAAGCAAATGAATTTTCTCTAACTTTCAGTAATGTAGAAATTGTATTGTTTCAAGTGGCCACTGAGTGAAACTAGAGAGAAATAAAAGCTTCTTATTAAAAGTCCTTCTGTTCATCCTTTCTGTTGTTGATTTTTTTTCTATAGCATGACCGTGCCTCCTTGTTTCCTGGCTCATAAGACCCTGCATATCATATAATTAGTGTATACAAACACAACTCCTACTTCTACATTTCCTGGTTAAAGACGTCATGAATCTTTCTGGCTCGGCATCACATAAAACGTCCGGCACAGATCACCAGGGAGATACCATTTTCATCACTGTGATATACAGGAGTAATTAAAAATATATTTTTGGGTGACGTCCTCTACCATAATGTAGTTTCTAAAAATAAACATGCAGGATGATGGGAATTAGACAAAATTATACTGAAGGTGGCATAAAAGTATGAGGCCAATGTAAAATATCCACAGAAGATGTGAATCTGTTTTACCTTTTTTCCCTCTAATAATTTCAAAGTTGAAGATTTAGGGTAAGTTTAAGAAATGGTAGTTTCCTCATTCAGTTGTTTTCCAATAATAACAAACCTCATGGTATGTAGGAGTTAAGGTCCGACTGTACCCCAGATTATTTGACTTTGGTTATTTTAATTTTAATTTGTTTTTATTTTACATTCGATAACCATGTGGCTGGACTGGACTAAAGACCTTTTTAACTACAGCCCAAGCCAGATGTATAATAATTTATTTCCTACAATTAAACATAATTATAAAGAAAACAACAGAATTATGGGATAACTGATTGATTCACAAAGCTAAACAATCCTGTCTTGGTTTGTGATTGACTATGGAATTACCTCATAAGAAAAGTTTTATTTGAATTTGTATTTTATTTCTTACCACTGTTTTACTGTTCGTAGGAAGGAAGGGATAGCTTTTAGACAAGATTTGCTTTGATTTACATTTTGGTGTTTTACCTTTAATTTTCACTGTTTGTTGTTAGAAAGAGATAGGTTTTAGACAGGCAAACTCTAGCCATCATAAGGGACCTTGTCAGAGATAAATTCACACAGATTGCAGAGAAGACAATCCAGAGCTCATCTAAATAATCCTATCTTGGTTTGTAGTTTACTGATCTTTACTGTTGAAAAGAGGTACAAATGTGAACCATAGTGAACAGAAGGCTACTGCATGCATTTTTGTGTGATATAAAAGAATTCCAGCTTTTGTGTGAGTTTCAGAAGTTGTACAGTCCAATCAACCACTTTACTGTACTTAATTTAGTATTTAGTTGTATATTGTTTGTATGATTTTTCTCTAAGAAGTTGATTTTAAGTTCTTTTTGGAATTCTGTGGTAACTGATTTTGATTATTCATTTATTTTAGAATTTTTTATTCATTTGCAGCTGAATATGGATTCCTTAAATTAGTATGCCTTTAATGATTTGCAAAAGCACAAATATCTTGTACAGTATAATAAATGCTATGTATATTTAAAATTAACGCCTGATAACATGGGTGATTTGTGTTCCTCATGTCAAAAGCTGGATGATTTGCTTACCATTATTAGTAGCAAATCTAGACTTAACAGAAGCAATTGCACTTGTGTAACTGGAAGGTTTGTTGAACTGTTGTTACATATTTTAATCACTGGACTGGTGTAATAAATAATGTTAGGCAAAGAGCAATTAAAACACATTTAGGAAAGGATGTGTCTATTGTGTGTAAAGATCACTCAACCCCTATCTTTGGAATTCTGGATACAAGCATTCATCAATCTGAGGATTCATAGCATTTAGAAGGAAATAAAAAAAGAAAGGAAGGAAAAGTTCACAATAAATAACAAGGAAGGAAAAGAAACTGATAAATGTCTATAAAGTAAAGAGAATAATAATACAAATGACACTGCTTTGTTATATAGCACACAGATTACAGGCAATGATAACATTTTCCTATCAGAAAGCCTTCAGTCTACTGAAAAAGGCAGCCTATTTAAAAAAAGGTAGGAAAAACTGGCAAGGTACGGGCGAATATGAAGAAATGAAAATTGAACATGGAAGGACTGAATAACATTACTGTAAGAAAAAAGATGAGAAAGGTAGATGTTGACAACATGGATCAAGATTTGGATGTACAAAGCCAGTGGGATGAGAACTGTATGCTTGGAAATATAATAAGCAAAGAAAACAGTGGGATTAAAAAGACTAAAGATGATGAAGATCATTCCTTTGCAACAACTGATAGAGCAGATATTACTGTATTAGAAGTGGAGGATTTTTCAGATCTGGTCAGAAACAATATTCTGGCAATTAGAGATTCAATTATTAGAGTAAATGATGCTTACACTTGCTGAGGAAAATAATGAACATCAAATACTGTTATGCTTGCCAGGAACAAAAACAAAGGATATGAGACAAGCCTTAGAACACCTTAAAGTAAGGAAGTACATACAGGTCTATTTTTATTCATGTTGGTAAAAATGATCACACCCACAAGGACTCTCTGTTTGTAGGGAAATTACAGCCATCTTAGATGGCGTAGCTTGTACAGGTGTTAAGACATATTTTTCACAAATCACATATAAAAGTAAGAGTCAAGTCACCATGAATGAAAAGATTTTTGGGGTAAATACCTTGTGACATCCCTCCTGTGGGTCAGTAATCAAGGAGCCTCAGTCCTCACCACTAACCCCACTGGGAGGCATTCACTTGGAACAAAGATAGATACACACAGTATTTTCAAATGCTGCTTTCTGCACCAAGCACAACATCCTTTAAGAGCACACAGGGAGCACACTCCAGACCTGTGAGTGGGTTTTCCTCTCCAGGCCCCAAATAAGACTTCTCCTTTCTCTCTGCAGAAAACTGAAATAAACAAGCTGGACAAACAAATTAAGCATTGTGTGAGACAAGATCAAGAAAATTTTGAAGAAATTTTATATAAAGGTATTGAGCATAATAGGAAACTATTTTATAGATACATACAATGTGGAAGGAGTAAAGACATGCAAACTGATAAACTGAGTGCAGATTCTAAAGTTTATTCTCAGACACAACAGATTAAACATATATCTAAAAAATCTTATGCAAAACAGTTTGGCTCCACAAAGGGGGTGATAAGTTGTCCTAGTGACATCCAGATAACTTCAGATACTGAGATCAAATTATATTATAATGAAAACAAACTATGCAAACTGGATCCAGACAAAGCACAGGCAGGAGATGGAATTAGTAATATTGAACACTTTAGGAAGTACCATTTTATCCATTATTTACTATGTCATATAAATATGGGCAGATTCCTCAAGACTGGAGACATCCACTTTTTAAACCTGTCATTAAAGAAAAGGGGAGTAGGACAAACCAGAGTTATATAGACCCTTAAGTCTACTTTCATATTGTGGAAAAATAATGGCTAAAGTAATATTGGATAAGTTATTGTCAGATATGGAAATGTTGGGACCTGAAACCATATATCAGCATGCATATGTTGAAAGTAGATCTATTATAGTAATTGGACAGGTGAAATACTTGGTTGCAGTCAGTGTGTCCCACAGGGCTCGGTCCTAGGCCAAAACTTGCTTGGATTGTATCTTTCAGACTTATCTTTTTCATCTAAGGTGTTCTACAGTTTGTATGCAGATGACTTGGAATTGGGTAAACTGATTACATGATACAGATAGGGTGTTTCTGCAAAAGAAAGCATGAGTGTAATTTGATTCTTTGCCTGATGAAGTCTTTCAATTAAAAAGATGAAAGCACTTATCATTTTATGTATAAATAAAAGGACTGGATTTTAAATCTATGAGCAGTGATTTTAAAACATTTTTTAAGGGAATTCTCTTTTAAGTACAATTCTGGTGCCTGTATTTTCAACTTTCAGCAAGCCATTTGTTCCAAGTTTGTTTTTGGTGTTTTGAATTGTGATTAGACCGTTTTTCTAATCATATCAGCCAATTGGTTAGTGATAGTTATAGAACTACAAGTTGTGTAGAAAGATTTATAAAGTGTAGGAAATCAGAAATGTTTAAGTCTTTGTTTCTAAATTATATTAGGCAAACTTGAGTATGGAATAACAATATGGAAACCTTACAAGAAAACAAACATGAGTAAATTGGAAAAAAAAATACAGTGGAAATATGCCAAGGGCATCCATGGATATGAAAATTTAAGTTATTATGAGAGACTAAAATATCTGAACTTGTATAATGTCTCATATAGGTATTTAAAAGGAGATCTTACTAAGGTATATAGGGCATTTAGAGGCAACCACTTCTGGGAATGTTTGGAGTTATCAAAAAGTAGTAGAGAATCATCAGACAACCAGTGTAGAAAATCTTGTAGGACTGAGAATTGTACTAATTGGTTTTCTAAGAGAGCAGCTGATACACGGAACAGACTACCAAATTACATTAAAGCAAATACTAGTTTAGATACTTTTAAGAACAGCCTGGACACATTATAGGAACAACTATCTTATACTGACAGGCTAGAAGGGCATTAATGCCCGTGCTTGAAATATTTGTATGTATGCATGTAATGTAAGTTGCACATGAAGAAAACTATGAAGCGAAAACTGTATGAGAAAGAAATGTTAAGGACAAGGTTCCAGTTTCTCTGTTCTTCATGCTTTCCTTTCTTCAGCAGTAGAGACTAAAGGGAGAATAAATGGCCCAGTAGAAGAAACAAGGCATTATGGTCTCAGAAGTTGGTTAGGCCCAAACAAAAATAAATAATCTGCAATAATATAGGGTCATCAGCTGAATCTTAAAGGGCTGTAGTACCTCATAACAAAAGTTTTTGGATTCTTGCACTGAAATGTAAATTGTTAGATGTCAATATCAGAAGCAATGTGAAATGTTTCCTGCATGAGAATTATCGGGTCTATATCACGAAATCTAACTTCCAAAATGTCAAACACCATAAGTTCAAATTTGGAAGATCGAATTCGGATAACATTGACACTTCAAAACAGCAAATTTTTTCCCAGGGAAAAAATTTGCTGTTCCGAAAAACATACACATAACACAATCACACCAAACACCTTCAAAACCTACACTAAACCTAACATACACCACTATCTATGCACTATCCTTAACCCAGCCCTAACCCTAAAGTCCGTCACTACCGCACACTTACCTGACCTGCGCCCTAACCCTAAAGTCCGTCACTACCGTACACTTACCTGACCCATGCCCTAACCCTAAAGTCCATCACTATCGCACACTTACCTGACCCGCGCCCTAACCCTAAAGTCCATCACTACCCATTCGTACACTTACCTTGACCCGGTCCAAAAATGCAGAAGCTGCAGAAACGGCCAACTGAATTCTTTCCCTGGGAAAGAATTCGGGTTTCCGCGGCTTCGACATTCTCAACTTTCGAACTACCAAGTTTGGCCTTCCAGTATTCAGCATTCACAACATTCGATTTTGTGATAGGAACCCGAATTATCTACCTCTAATAGTAACCGTAATCAGTAATACAACATATAATATGCATATGAAAACAGATGATTTGAATTAATTAGGTCACTCCTCCTAGAAAACAAAAACCAAAGAAAAGTCATGTTTAACTGCAATTTCACACTTATTCTCGGATGTTGTCTAAATAGTAAGCTTTACATATCATCAGACAATGAGCAAATCTGGCTTCAGTTGGGATCCTGAGATTTCTGCATGAATGGTGGTTTTCTGCCCGTTGCACATTTGTTAATGTAGCTTGAAGGTTAAAAAGTGATGTACTATATTGTACTGTTGTACAAGGAAGCTGTAGCTATCCTTTATTTCATAAGCTGCAGCATTTTAAAAGAACTGAAAGCAAGCGTTTTTTTTATTTTAGGCAAATAATGGTAAAGAAATTGGCATCCAAACTATAATAAAGAGGAGTTTGCCATATGGAAACCTCTAAACTAATAAAAGTAGTATAGATGTGGATTAGTCACAGATATTTGAAGGAAGTAACAAACAAAGAAATAAAGAAATGAGCGAATAAACGCAAACATAAATAAATAGGCAGTGAGAATATTTGAACCTTGCAAATAAGTATAGAGATGCAATGCGAATAATTAACCTTGAGAAAGGGGCATTATATATTGGAACTTTAGCACTGTCAAAGTGAAATTTTATTGAGGGAAATTAAAACACTGTAGATTCTTAGGGTGAAACTTGTTTGTAATTCCGTTTCCCATCTTGCATCATAGAAATCCCCGGATAGTTTTCATTCAAGACTGACACAGCCCCACCTACAAAGCAGGTACATTAGAATGTGTGACATCTAGGTCAATTCTCTTCACAGAAGACTTATATGTGTGTGTGTGTGTGTGTGTGTGTGTGTGTGTGTGTGTGTGTGTGTGTGTGTGTGTGTGTGTGTGTGTGTGTGTGTGTGTGTGTGTGTGTGTGTGTGTGTGTGTGTGTGTGTATATATATATATATAGATATATATATATATATATATATATATATAAAATGTGCATGGTGTACCAAAAAGTAGGTCAGAAATATCAAAATTATAATACCAAGATAGTTTGAAGGTGACTTAATTGAATGTCTTTATCTTTCTACACATTTGTGGGGCTACACAGCCCTCCTCGCTGCTGCTGAGTCTGCTTGGCTGTGTGCGACAGCTCTGAACTATCCCCTCCACGACCCTGTGTCTTTGCCTGGGTTGTATCCCTCTAATTTCACTATTAGGGTGTTCTCCACAGAATACCCTTGGACTCGGTCAGGACATTGTCTTCTTCTACCACCCTCTACCACCAGAAAAAAGAGACTATCCCCTCCACGACCCTGTGTCTTTGCCTGGGTTGTATCCCTCTAATTTCACTATTAGGGTGTTCCCCACAGAATACCCTTGGACTCGGTCAGGACATTGTCTTCTTCTACCACCCTCTACCACCAGAAAAAAGAGACTATCCTCCACGACCCTGTGTCTTTGCCTGGGTTGTATCCCTCTAATTTCACTATTAGGGTGTTCCCCACAGAATACCCTTGGACTCGGTCAGGACATTGTCTTCTTCTACCACCCTCTACCACCAGAAAAAGAGACTATCCCCTCCACGACCCTGTGTCTTTGCCTGGGTTGTATCCCTCTAATTTCACTATTAGGGTGTTCCCACAGAATACCCTTGGACTCGGTCAGGACATTGTCTTCTTCTACCACCCTCTACCACCAGAAAAAGAGACTATCCCCTCCACGACCTTGTGTCTTTGCCTGGGTTGTATCCCTCTAATTTCACTATTAGGGTGTTCCCCACAGAATACCCTTGGACTCGGTCAGGACATTGTCTTCTTCTACCACCCTCTACCACCAGAAAAAGAGAGTATGTCTACCTAGTCATGCTATATTACGTTTTAACTAAATGTTCCTGCTAAACTTTCAGACTGCCACTAGCTAAGCAGCCAGCAGCTACCCCTCCTTACTCCTTCATTTCCCCTCACAGTCTTCTCGGATGGCCACATAGGCTATCCTCTCTCCCCCTTCTAGTACAGCTGCACGCCTGGTAGCTCCCTTGTTTGCTTACTGCACTACTACTTTGTCCACTAGATGTTATACTTTTCTCATCCCTATTTGGGATATTAGTACTGACTTCTGCCTTACACTTTTATTCTCCTCTCCTTATACTAATCCTTTTCCTCCTTTACCTCTCTGTCTCATCCTCTCCCCCGAGGATACTTTCTCTTGCCTTGATTCCCCCTTCCTTCCCTGATACTTTTTCCACTCTCCTCTGGTCTACTTTGTGTTTTGCTCACACCCTTTCTCCTTGGGCTCCCTACGTGCTTCTCCTGTCTCCTTTGAGCCCAGGTCTGTACTCCTGTTTTACCCTTTTTCACATACTATTGTATTTACTAGGCCCCAATATCTGTATGTTTTATTACCCTTAGATATTACTCCTGTTCCACATCCTACCCACTTAGCCTCTTATCTCCTTCCCTAGCCTATTGTTCTCTTTACTGAACCTATTACTATTCTATCCTTTTCAGCCAGATCTCTGCACCCCCCTTCCTTTCCGGTCTATACCTGCCTCCCTGCTATCTTCCCTCCCCCTCCCCTTCTATTAATCTTCCTACTGCAACCTTATTATCCTATCCTTTCTTCAGCCAGGTTTCTTCACTCCCTCCTTTTCCGGTCTATACCTACCCCTACTATCTCCGCCTCCTCCTCCCTAGGGACTTCCTGTGGAAGTTTTAAAGACTGCCCATGTCCCAAAGGCCATCTTTAAATCTGCCCTCCTCGCTGCTGCTGAGTCTGCTTGGCTGTGTGCGACAGCTCTGAAGTAAGTTTTAAGCTGTATATTGCACTCCAGTTTTCAGGAATTGTATTGTAACATTTCTAGTAGTCGGTGTTTAACTGCTGTTTATGTTAAATGTGTTTAGCTTGTGCCATATTGCTGTAGTAACCTGTTATCTACCTATAACACTCCAAGTCAGGTGAAACTGATGATTATATGCTATTCCAGTTTATGTTCAGGTTAACGCGACTGTGTTTAGTATAGCCTTAGTTGAAGGACCGCTCTTTTACTGTCTGGATTTGTGCTATAGGCGTGTGTACTTTTTCTAGTATAGGACTGCTCTTTTACTGTCTGGATTTGTGCTATAGTGTGTGTACTCTTTCTAGTGTAAGCGCGAATGTGTTTAGCACTTGGGTGGTACTGAATACATGGGACGGCTCTAGTACTGTTGTGTTCAGGTTGGTGGGAGTTGCGTTGATGCAGCCTCTGATATAAGACTACTCATCTACCTCTGATACTGATGGAACAGCGTGTTTACTATTACTAATCCAAACGCGAATGCGTTCAGCCTTAAGGTGGCACTAAATTGGTAGGATTGCAATAATATTGTTGGTGGACAGATTAACGCTGCGCGTTTAGTATAGTCTTTCTTGTAATGCTGCTCGCTACTGTCTGCATTGATTCTGTAGCACGTGGATCTTTGCTCAGCTATATTAGCTTTCAGGTAGCTACATAAGTGGGACCCTCTGATACTGATACCGATACTGCTTAAGCTGGTATAGGAACCCTTTACATCTCACGCAAATGCTGGTTTTGTATGCTGTGCTGTTCCAACCTATGAGTACGCTATGCAAACGTGAATAATTTTAGATAGTTTGGCTAGCTTTTAAAGTGACTGCTCTTGAATTTGTTGCTAACTTAGAAGTGAATGCGTTTAGTTATTAGGTTTGCCTTACATTGGGACTGCTCCTATCCTAGTCCTCACACCTATTGCTTTCACATATCATATTTCTGTATACGCAATAGCGTTCCGTGTTATGACTTGCTATTTACACCATCTACACCTCCTAAAGAGACTGGAAAGTGTTTCAATTGAATTGTTTATGTTAGCGTGAATCGTTCACTGCATTACTCTGGTGTGTGTGGTGATTTGCTGTAACACTAGGCTCTATATATTATTAGCTATACAGTTATTTATTTGAAATGTACTTTTCACCATTAATATGTACATCCTAAAGAGTTATATCAACTATGTGTAACGTTGCTTTGCTTACCAGTTGCATAACCTGTCTTTTATTGCATTTTGACTCTGAATTGTAACCCTGTATGTTAATATTGTACTCTAACATTATCTTTTGTCCTCTCTCCCTCCTCTAACAGCTATCCCTCCACGACCCTGTGTCTTTGCCTGGGTTGTATCCCTCTGATTTCACTGTTAGGGTGTTCCCCACAGAATAGCCTTGGACTCGATCAGGACATTGTCTTCTTCTACCACCCTCTACCACCAGAAAAAAAGAGTATGTCTACCTAGTCATGCTATATTACGTTTAACTAAATGTTCCTGCTAAACTTTCAGACTGCCACTAGCTAAGCAGCCAGCAGCTACCCCTCCTTACTCCTTCATTTGCCCTCTCAGTCTTCTCGGATGCCCACATAGGCTATCCTCTCCCTTCTAGTACAGCTGCAGCCTGGTAGCTCCCTTCTTTGCTTACTGCACTACTACTTTGTCCACTAGATGTTATACTTTTCTCATCCCTATTTGGGATATTAGTACTGACTTCTGCCTTACACTTTTATTCTCCTCCTTATACTAATCCTTTTCCTCCTTTACCTCTCTGTCTCATCCTCTCCCCGAGGATACTTTCTCTTGCCTTGATTCCCCTTCCTTCCCTGATACTTTTCCACTCTCCTCTGGTCTACTTTGTGTGCTCCGGCTCCCACCTTACCCCATATCCCACCCACCCCAGGGGTCCTACATTTATATTTCTACAAGCCACACCTCCTACTACTACTATCCTATCCAATTCACAGTCTCACAGATTGTGTAACTTCCTTCACTTAGTCACACCTACATACCACTTTAACCAACCCACCACTATCTCACTAAAGTCCTATACCATTACAGCCCCTTCCACTCTACCCCAACTCCCACCACACACCCTCTACAACATATCAGGAAACCCTACTTCACATACAACTACCTTATCATGTCTACAACTATCCTCCACTCACAACTTAAACTACCTATCATCTTCTTACTATTATTCCTTCTCATTACTACCTACTTCTTAACCTCCTATGAACACTCCTTAACTATTTCTCTCTCACTTCCCTCAAAACATACTAGTACACCTACAACATACCTACCTTCATCCTATTTACCTACCTCATCACAAACCATATATCTACTTCCCAAATACCATAGACTATTTCATTGTAAACTACTAAAACTAAATCAAAGAAAGTATTTGACACATCTCTAAAACACATATCCAAAAACTATGGTCTACTACTCCATCTACTTCAGGACGGTGACATGCACCCAATCCGCCCTCAACCTACAACTACTGAAACACACAGTCACCATATAAAAGCTCGCCTTCCTCCATCAACTATAACTACAAACATACTATCCTTGGCCCACCTAAATATTATCTGTAATAAAGTTAGTCAAATACACGCCCTACTAGAAGTACACAACTTTGACATTCTATGCTTATCAGAAACCTGGCTAAAACCATCTATTAAAGATATTGAAATTACCCCACCTGGATATAACATTGTTAGACTTGATCGCACCTCCAAGAAAGGAGGTGGAGTAGCTATCCTATATAAATCTAACCTGAAGCTTACTCTTCTTGACCTTGCTCTTACCCAAAACAATAATGTCGAAATAATCTGCTCTAGAGTTCAAATTAATACTACTAAATCAATAAACATCATTTGTGCTTATCTGCCTCCAGGAAATAATATCCCCACATTAGAACAACTTCTTGAACAACTCTCAAATTACCTCCTCAAGAAACACTACTCCTTGAGACTTTAACATTGACTGGAAATCTTGTAACAATGCTAACCCTACTTCCCATTTAAACCTTTTGGTTTCAAACAACTAATTGATAGTGCCACTAGAATAAATAAAACAAGCAAAAAGAAACCACCTTAGACTGGGTTCTTACAAACTCCCCTCACAAAGCTACAAAACTGGCATCCTTCCTGATGACCTTAGCGATCACTCCCTCACATATGTCATTAGAGCTAAAACTCATCAAAACTTACCTACCTCACATAGAACACTATATTCAAAGAAACAATTTAATCCCCAAAGATTTCAAACAGAACTCTCACAATACAATTGGACCCTCTAAAGCACCTCTCTCAACAAAGCCGTAGAATATTTCAACTCAGCATTCCTTACAATCCTAAACCACCATGCCCCAAGTCGTACCATTAGAATAAAGACCAGAACAGCACCCTGGCTTACCTCTAATACTAAACAAAAGATCAGGCTTAAAATAAATCTTGGAAGAAATGGCTCCTCTAGAAACCCAACAGACTTTCAAACCTTTAGAGAGCTGAGAAACAAAACCAAAATGCTATTATTTCAGACAAAAAGAACTACTATGTAGAACTTCAGCAATCCACAAAAAGAACCAAAAGGTTCTGGTCTACTATCAATCATCTACTTACCCCAGGTAAAATAGTAACACCTAACCCACAGAATCTAGACCCTGATAATCCCTCTTTAATAGCCAATAACTTCAATAGCTTCTTTACTACTTCCATTCAAACACTAGCAAGCCATTTATCCCTGATGCCTCCCAACTGATCTTAAATAACGCCAACAAAGTCATTCCTTCCTTCAACTTCAACCCATACCCACCTCCTACATACAATCTCTTACAAAAACTTAAACCCACTACCCCTCAGCAGATAAGCTTCCTGCTGAATTCCTTCAGGAAGCAGCAAAAGCTATAGCCTACCCTGTTTCGATCCTAATAAACAGATCCATAAAAGAAAGTGATTTTCCAGCAATCTGGAAGATATCACACATCATACCCTTACATAAAGGAGGCAAATCCACTGACCTCTCTAACTACCAATAGCACTATTATCTCCACTAGCTAAAATCATGGAAAATGTATACACAAACAACTACTTAACCATCTCCTTCAAAATAACCTACTAGCAAACACTCAACATGGATTTAGACCCTCACATAGTACGACCACTGCACTACTTTCCTTTACTAACACAATAAACTGTAACCGTAATAATAACAAACTAACTGCTTCTCTTTTCCTAGACCTGTCAAAAGCCTTCGACATGGTCAACCATAAACTTCTCCTACATATACTAAACTCACTTGCCTTGGATTTTCCTCCTTAACCTGGTTCTCATCCTACCTTGAAAACCGACAACAAGCAGTACTCTGGAAAAATTCTCTATCTGCTCTACTACCTATCTCCTTAGGAGTACCTCAGGGATCAATATTAGGTCCACTCTTATTCTCTATCTTTATTAATGATCTTCAATCATCTATCCATAACACTACCTGCATACAATATGCAGATGATTCTACCATCATCTGTACAGCTCCCACCCAATCTGAACTCCAGTCACTCACACAATCTACCTTTTCAACCGTTGAACAATGGTTCTCAAAAGATGTCTCCTTCTCAACTCCAAGAAAACAAAGCTATTACTATTCTCACCTACCCACAAATCTCCTCAACTAAATTTTACTATTACTGCAGCTGACAATTCTCTTATCTCCCCAGACTCTACTACCAAACTGCTTGGTGTTACTATTGATAATAATCTTAACTATGATTGTCATATCAATAACACTATAAAAGCAGTAAATAAAAAGATAGGTTCACTGTACAGAATAAAACCCTTCCTTACACCAGAAGCACGGACCACCTTAGCTCAATCACATCTTATCTCCACCCTACTGTATGCTTCCTCTATTTACACCAATCTCTCTAAAGGTAACCTGAAAAAACTAACTACATCCTACAATAATATAGCCCGTTTTGCCACAGCATCCCAGTACAGAACTCACCACTGTAATAACTTAAAACAATTACAATGGTTAGAACTACCTAACAAGCTTATCTATCAACAACTCTTAATTACACATAACATTCTTTATCAACCAACAAAACACCAGCTCTCAGTAACCTCCTTACTCCCTACAAAACTTGAAACAGTTGCGATCTGCGAAAAGATACAAGTCACCACAACTAGAATTACAAATTCAGCAGGTAACTGTCTATTTTCAAACTCCATAGGGAAAATATGGAATAACCTCCACACATTACCTCACTAGACTCCTTTCAACTTTTCAAAAAACAACTTCTATTACATCTTAACAACTTCTGGCTCTGCTCTTGTACCAATCCAGACTAAATGACTTCTTCGCTCTTCAGCCATACCTCCCTACGTAAAAATCACTATCTTTCCCTGCTATTTCAAATGACTAAATTACTGTACTGTTCTAAAAAAAAAAAAAAAAAAATGAATATATAGCTTAGGCTATTTGTTTTTTACCTGATTTTTTTTCACTGTATTTTCTACTACACTAAAATGTATGCATTGTTGCTTAAATGTTTAACCTTGTTTTAACTGTGGAGCTTTTCTCCCCGGGCCTCCACTGAAAATGGAAATTATCCAGCTGGACTAGCCCGGTCAACAAATGTAAAATAAATAAAATAAAATAAAATTTGTTACTTATTAATTGTTCTGAAATTGTGTTAAACATTTTGATCTCTTGTGTGGATTTTGTAATAGCTGATATGACACTTTTTAAAACAGCAAATGCTGTATTATTCCATTCTGAAGCTGTAAAACAATAATCAATTACTAAGGTACATATGTGCAGGATTTAACATTTCACTTTTGCTGTACTATGAGTTTCACTGACTGGAACTAAGTTATCTTGAAAAGTTATGAAAAAGTGTCAGCAAACAGATGAGGAATTACATGGATAAGGATACAAGTTATTTGCTACAAATGATCTCTAAGTCATTAATCTCAAATTTGTTTCTTACTTATTTCAGCATGTTTCTAAATGTTGTATTTGCTTATTGTACTGAAGTGTATACAGACAGATGCATTTCATAGCTTAGTTGTCGAATGGTAGCAGGAGCCCTCCTGGATTTTACCCACAATTTTGTCATTAATCTTCAGCATAAAAAGTAATAGAGGCTGACTGTGTCACAGTAAATGTCAAAGTGCTGTTTCAGTCAGGTGACAAAACTGTGATGTTAACATATTCTATACGATAAGACGTCAATGGAAAAAAAGAAAGAATCAAACTGAAGCCTTTGGATGAATAAAACCACAACTTTAAGCAAGATGGTTGAATATCATCAGAACTAAGAGGACAACATATATCAGGAACCTAAGCATATAGAGCCATACTTGTCTATGAGATTATTTAGTACTTGGTATAGCTATGATTATGCATACATCCTTCTGTAGGCTATAGAAAGCAGTGGGGAAAAGGCTACATGGGATATTAGTGCACACAATATTAAAGGGTATTCATGGACGCAATATTAAGGGGTATTAGTGGGCACAATATTAAAAGTGAATTGGAAGATGCTACAACAGGCAGAGTATATGGCTTATAAGGTGTCTCTTAACATTAATAAAAATGTAAATAGTTGTGCTGTGTTTATGAAGCCTCAAGTGTGTGCATGCAAAGTTGCTGGGGAAAAGTGAAACTATATAGGGCATTGGAACAGGACACATGCTGGGCTTCTGTAAAAGTGGAGGGAATGACAGTGTGGCATACTTATTCCTCCATAGCGCACAAAAGGGAAATTAGACAAGTTGACTGTAAAATAAATGTGCATCTGTTTTTATTTTTGCAAAGTGAATTGTTCTTTTTGGAGTTATGCTATTGATTTATTCCATTGACTGAGTAAAGAACTTGGATAGAGTGCATAGGAGTTAGCAGTGAAGTACGAGAAATTTTGTTTAAAATCATATAAAAAAATTATATCACACACACACACACACACACACACACACACACACACATATATATATATATATATATATATATATATATATATATATATATATATATATATATATATGGGTCTACCTGATAACACCGACATGCCAAAACACTGACAACGAAATAACAGACACGAAAAAAACGAAAAAAAAAAAAGTTCAAAAACACAAAACTTCACATGCCCGACAAACCAAAATCCCGACAATCAACAAAACAAATACCTTTCCAGAAAACACACACACAACACAAGCACACCAAAAACCTTACAAACCTACACTAAACCTTACATACACAACTATCTATGCACTTACCTTAACCCAAACCCTAACCCTAAGGTCCGTCACTATCGCACACTTACCTTACCCGCACCCTAACCCTAACTCACTTAATCCACCCCTAACCCTCAAGTCCATCACTATTGCACACTTACCTTACCCGCACCCTAACCCTAACTCACTTAACCTGCCCCTAAACCTAAACTCCATCACTATTGCACACTTACCTGACCCGCACCCTACCCTAACGTCCGTCACTATCACACACTTACCTTACCCACACCCTGACCCTAACGTCCGTCCCTATTGCACACTTACCTTAACTTGTCGGTGTTCTCAGCATTGGGATTCTCAACTGTCGGTCTTCTCTGTTGTCAATCTTCCGGTGTCGGTGTTCTCGTTGTCTGCGATCTGCAATTTCAGCATTTTCCGGTAAACCCATATATATATATATATCCGCACACAGATATTCCCTTGTTTGGATATGTATGTAGGCACATGTACACACATGAATGTGTGTGTGTGTGTGTGTGTGTGTGTGTGTGTGTGTGTGTGTGTGTGTGTGTGTGTGTGTGTGTGTGTGTGTGTGTGTGTGTGTGTGTGTGTGTGTGTTGAGCTACCTCACAGTACATCAGACTATACAAATATATATATAAGCATATACACACACACACACACACACACACACACACACACACACACACATGTATATATATATATATATATATATATATATATATATATATATATATATATATATATATATATAAAGTTAATTTACTTCACAGTAGGTCGGATCACAAAACCTGACAATAAAATCAAGCCAATCAGATCAAAATTACAACGCACATTCTCCAAGTTATAGCTTTGGAGGCTGCAAAGTTAAAATCAATCCTTTTCACAGGGAATAAGTTCCCTGCAGCCCCCAAGTAGGGGATTGAGCCCCAAATCCCCACCTACTATATACTGTGAATATATATATGTATATATATATATATATACACACACACACACACACACACACACACACACACACACACATATATATATATATATATATATATATATATATATATATATATATATATACATATACATATGGGTCTACTTCGACCCATCAAAATTTAATCGAAGCTCACTTACCCGATCCCAGTTCTTCAAAACTTCAGTTTTCTGAAAGCATGGACTGCCAAAATCCTTTCCCTGTGAAATGAACCACTTGGCCACCACGATAAAAAACCTACATGGACCAAAACTAAACCCACCAAAGTGGGAGGCTTCGCTCCCCCCATGTGGGGTGCTTCACCCCTCACCCCCCACATGCCCCCCCTACTTAAATATTCCATCTCTGAGATCACACTACATTGAAGAAAGGGCAAAGTTCATCATATTGGTGAAGTGGTTCTTTCACAAGGAAAGGATTTTGGCAGTCCGTTCTTTCGAATATCTGAAGTTTTGAAGAACTGGGAGTGGGTAAGTAAGCTTTGATTAAATGTAATTTCAATGGGTCGAAGTAGACGGACATATATATACATTTGGGAGGGTGGCCTAATGGGTAAGGTGTTTGCCTTACAAACACAAGGTGTGGGGTTTGAGTCTCACAAGGGATAATTGGCTAGGCTTAAAATGGCTCGCAAGGGCAGTTAGCTTAGTACTAACCTATGAACATATATATATATATATATATATATATATATACATACATACACACACACATACATATATATATATATATATATATATATATATATATATATATATATATATACATACATACATATATATATATATATTTGCACACACACACACACACACACACACACACACACACACACACACACACACACACACACATATATATATATAAATAAACACACACACACACACACACACACACACACACACACCAACACCAACTCTGAGATCACATAATAGAGAAGAGCATAAAGCCTTTCCAGGTGTGCAGGAGATGTTGCACAGTTATGGTGATCATCTGTCCTATTAATCATCTGTGGTCAGCAAAACAGCTGTCAGTCATATGCATAATCACTAAATTGACATCAACCCATATATCTATCTGTAGATGGATAGATAGAGACAGATGGATGTAGCTTGCCATAAGAAATTGTTAGATCATTCGTGTTGTGAGGTATTCTTAGAAATGTTGTAGAGTACAGTGTTCAAAGCTCAAGTTTGCAGCTAATGTCTATGTTGAGTTTGTTTTTGTTATATACAATGCAGGCTTTAACAATGGGTGCCTACATTTTCACCTCACTTCTGCTTTTACTTTTAGTGGTTGTACACGTATGGAATGTAGAGATTTCAGCTCAATACCACTACTACATTATAAAATGCATCTGGCTGTAAAATTTTTTTACTACAACTTCTGCATTTTTTGCACAGCAGTCTCTATATTCTGCTAGATGCATAATATGGCATATAATTCTAAGTATTAGCAGATGTCTGCTTATTGTTGTAAAGTTTACCCATAGCTATCTGCTCATCAATTGCATGACTGAGTGTATCTCTCATAGCTTTTGGGGTTACAATGGCACGATATACCTAAAGTGTTTTCAGGCTCTGCTTTTTCTTCTGTAAGTTTTACACAAAGCTATTGTATGTCTTGGAATGCAAATATCTGACAAGGTCTTTATATGAACTTCATTTTTTTCAGTGTACATTTCTGTCATATTTTAGTTATTTTTATCTTTTTTAACCTTTGTGCAATTACTTGAGTGTTTCCAAAAGCTTTCTCATTTACTGCATTGACCTGGTTTTCTTCGGTGCTCATTACATTTAGGCTTGAAGAGTAGACAACATTGTCACATGTATCTCTACTTTTCTTGGTTTCATATTTGGGCTTATCTGCAGAACTGCCATGGTTGTTTCCACTAACTCCTGTTTGTACTACCACCTCTCTACTTTCTGGGATGTAGTCCTGGCTGCACTATTAATGTGCAGTGAGAGAATCATCTAATGTTTGCCGTTGTTTATTGCCAGCTACATCATTGCTCCTGGCCTCCTAAACATTCCCAAGAAGCTTTCTGATCTCTTGTTGGCCTACTGCTTGCCCTGCCATCTCATAGCTCTCAACCTCTTAGAAGAAACCAGGACAAAGCCAACAATAATGGGGGGACAAAGGCCAAAACCCAATGACAGATTTTAAATATTGCTCCTACAATGTTAGGAAATTGTTAGAATAACAGATTTTGCTTTAGCACACATTTTATAAGGACATCAAGTCTGAAACTCAAATGTTTGTCATTATTTAGAGACTCCAATCCTCAGTGGCATGCTAGAAACCATAAATTTTATAAGGAAGGCACCAAAGATTTGAGTAAAATATCTGGTCATTCTGCTAAAATCTGGGCATTCAAGAGGTTTGTGCCATCTTATGTAGGTGCACCACATCGTACTAAGGCATTAATACTAGTTAGAATATTCCAGGGTCTAGAAGATTTCAGATACATGCAACATATAATTTAAGATAAACTCTATCTGTTGATTTTATTCTGGTTTGTGTTTGTCATAGTTGCCTGCTTGTGTAGCAATGTGTGTTTGTTCTTCTTCTTTAGTGTACAGCTGGGTACTATTTAATATGTTGTTGGGATATCACCTGTAAGGAGGTACTTTACTGCTTGATTGTAAATCCCAGACCAGCTGACTCAAGTGAATTCTCTCAGAAAAATGTAGCATGTTCTAGGACATTTAGTGTTGTACACTGAAAATGTGAATTTCTATATCACAGTCAGCATAATTATGCTGAGTTTATGCTTCATGCTAGCATTACAGAATTAAAACTTTGAAAATGTGGTGCATTCAATAAAATGTTAAGTACAGTGAATTTGGAATTGCTTCTCAGAAGAAGTAAAGTTTAAAACTAGTTGAGGCACTGCAGCAAATTATTTTCTTAGTTGTAATTACATTCTTTTATAAAAATATTTTATGTGTATGTTACGATCTGCTTTAGTTAGCAAAAGGTGAATTCAGTTCTTGTAGTGATCTGTTTTTCTATCTTGCAAACCTTCACTGGCTGGTAAAAACCTGTATAATTCTGTCAAGCATATAGTAGCAGCAGGATTCAATAAACTATGTGTAGGCTTTGCAAAGCCTAAATAAAGTTTATGTGCTTGAGCCATGTGCAGCAGCTCTAATTACATATTCATAATGCACACCATGCTTAAATGTAAAGTGTTGATGGCCAGAAAACCGTGTAGTATTACACGGATAGTGAACACATTTCCTTTACAGCAATCTAGGTTAGCAGGTATTGCACTGAATGCCACAGTGATTACCAGGGTATACAGTCCATAGTAGTGTGAAAACCCATTCAAGCCATTCTGTACAAAAGCTGGGTAACTTATCTGTAAGGGTACATTGACTGCAAGTTAAAATAAACAGTCAGGGGAAGTGTTAGTATTTTATAGGCACACACAGATGAACTGTAGGAATGAACACAGGGAAAGAGGGCAGGTGAAACATTGTAATGTATAGCAGATGAGGGCATATAAATGGACAACAGTTGTAGCAGGAACGCTAATCACATATCAACATGGAATATCATGTGACTGTCAGACAAGGTCACATAGCAACAGAGAAGATATCTGTTTGTGAGATAAGTATCCTGACATGAACAATGGAGAGAACATCTATCAGGGATGTAATATACAACTGGGGTTGGGTGTATATTGTGAAGCTGTGCAAATTGATATGCCTGAGTATGAGTGCAATGTCAGGAGAAGTCTTCATAAAATGGGACACAGTTACAGGCCCATGGACAACAGTAAAAGAAACATGCACAATCATGGACAATATATGAATAATACCACCAGTAACACCATGTCTCTGACACAACATATGTGATTCTGAGTGATCACAGATGGTTCTGCAGAAACACACTTGTACAGCTATTATGACATATCAGCAACCTATGAGAGTAATCAAGCACACCATCCTGATACTGTAACATCTGCTGGAGGTGTTAGGAGGGACACTGCTATACATTATGATAACTCTAAGCTAGTTCATTGGTGAGCATGGCATATAGATGGCATAATCCACACTGTCATGAATGTAACCCATGCCATCAATGTTGTCAAACAGCTATGTATGTATTGTGTGCATCACCAGAACAGGTATCACAAATGCATCTGATATAACACCTTGATGGGTGTTCTGCACCATCAGACAGTAATGTTTATGCAACAAAAGGAATACCTAGGTATGCCCAATAAGTTGTGTGGCAGCTCAGTGTAGCAAAGGTGTTACACTTCAGTTACACATCACTGGAAGATGTGTAGGGTTGTACATAAAGAAGAGTGCACTCTACTCAGTTACTGGTGAAGGCTGTGATCTATGGAGGTATTATGGCCTCTGATGTGGATGTCCTGCACATACTCAGTAGTTGGGTAACATACAAGGAAGTACTCACCATTGTAGCCACATGCTGGTGGATGTTCTACATACCATCTAACCAAGGACACAGGTCATATACCAAATGGTCTGCTTGTAGGGTGTGGTGTCTACATTATCCTTGCTTTGTGTATTTGTTTTCATAACATAACAAATCATCCCATGTTTTTGCTTCATCTTGTGTTGTCATGGCTGCAGCATATCACAGTTGGAGTCAGTGACTGCTCACAATCTGTAGTCCTCCAAACACCTGTTTGATACAGGATGTGTATGTCAATCTTGACTTAAATAATGGACAGAAAAGGGCCTAGCAGACAGCCCCGATGCACAGACCTGATCACTGGACTAGAGATATACATCACTTCACACATTTCAACATATTTAGATGCCACATACCTGATCCAGTGGTCTGTCCACTTGGTGATAGCTGTTTATGGCCACATCTGACAGTGTTGAGTAAATACCTCAGTGTGGATTTGTGTGAAATGCCCTGGCCTGGTCACATTCCACAGGATGATAGTGTTCTCATCATGCATGCCCTTGATAATTTCTGTCAGGACGTCTAACAGATGTAAAAGTCATGGATTTAGCATTAACAACTTACACATGTCTGCAGCACACAACCGGGATATTAGTGAACATATAGAAAAGGTCCATGATTTCTCACCAAAAAAATACAGGCCCTACAAACCATGCCATGATGTATGTGAATATAATGAAATCCCTGCCACTATAATCTGTATCATATAGAATAAGGTGACCTAAGCCTGGCCTATAGGCTAGTTTCTGACCCTGCCTTGATTGGTACACTGCACATCTGCAAATCAGATATAGCTGATGACATCAGCAGTGTCTGGTGAGGAGTAAATGGCAATAGCAGTGTCCCACATGCTGGTGTAAAATGCTCTCTCTCTGATGTAAAGCAAGAGCACAGACACATACCCCAGTTGACTGCAGTGAGAACAGTACAACAGTACCCATACCTATCTAAGGACACAGACTGGAGAACTCAGTACTCTACACAAGTGTCATAGCACAAGTCTGACTTTTACAAGGCTGCACAACAACTTATAGTGGATGACATCAGCACTGGATGTTGGGGAAAAGATGCTGAGAGGCCATCATGAAATGGATGTGTAGGCATGTGCAAGTATCAAAAAATTGTAACTCCATGGGATTGGAATAGTAACTGCAGGATACACACTTATGCTCTTCTGTCTACATAGACACACACACAGATACCTCTCAGGTGGCTGTAGTTAGAACAGAACCC
>NC_056725.1:627442623-627487623 GCF_019279795.1 Protopterus annectens | reverse complement strand
GAGAATTTTGAGTCAAATTAGCTGGGGTTGGAGTTTTGGACTGGCCTGTGTGGAGTTTATACCTGACCAAAATGTTTGAGGGTGTTTATGTTGGGCGTGTTGGAGCTTATGGTAGTGGTTCTTTTTATCTTGGACTATTGATTTTTTGTAGCGTTTCTCAACTGTCTAAAGATTTAATGATCAGTTGGGTTTTTAGTATTTTTCCATTTAGACCAAATTCGATTTCTTTAAAGGATTTTTTGTCTTGTCTCCTTAGTGAGCCAAGGTGCAGGTTTGCTCTTTGTTCTGACTGTCCGAGAGGGGGCATGGTGTTCTAGGATTTGTAGAAATGTATTATTAAAGTAAGAGACTGCTTTGTCAAGTGGTAGGTATTTAAGGGGTGACCAATTGCAAGCTTTAAGTTCGGCTTGAAAGCTAGCTTGGTTGAGGTGTTTTTTGTTACGGATAGTTCTATAGATTGTGCGGTTAGGTATGAGGGTTTTTTGTCTGGTAATGAAGATAAGAGAATGGTCACTAATATCATCAGGAAGTATACCTGATTTATAGGAAAGGGGATTACTGTTAACTAGAATCCAGTCTAAGGTGGTTTGCTTGTTGCTAGGTTTATGGGTTCTGGTAGGGGAGGTAATGGTTTGATTGAAGCCATATAGGTTTATATGAGTATTAGGCTGGGAAGAGTTACAACAGTTCCAGTCAATGTTAAAGTCATCAAGGAGTATGGTTTCTTGTGGAAAGGATGTGGAGAGCCAATTAAGGACAGTTTCAAGAGTGTTAATTTTGTTGCCTGGAGGGATATAGGAGCAGATTATATATAATGATTTATTAGCATTTATCTGTAGTTTAGAGATTAGGATTTCAACGCTATTGGGTGAGGGAGGTTGGGTATTTAATGGTGTAACCTGCAAATGAGATTTATATAATATTGCTACACCACCTCCCTTTTTATTTAGGCGATCTGATCTCAGGATGTTATAACCTGGTGGGATTATGTCATTATCCTTAGTAACTGGTTTGAGCCATGTTTCTGTAAGACATAGGATGTCAAAGGAATGTATGTGTAGAAGGGCATGAAGTTGGGTTATTTTATTATTTAGGCTACGAATATTGAGGTGGCCTATGAGGAGAGAATTGTCAGAGATATTGGAGATGTAAGAAGTGATGGGATAATCAGAATGAGGATCTGACATTGTGTTAATTGGGCCTAGGTTAGGATGTATATCTCCATGCAGTAATAGGAGCTGTAAAGGGCTATGAAGGTGTTTCAAGACTTTATAAAGGAGAGGTATTTGTTTTCTACTGTGTGGATACATAATATGGGTTAATCTATGGAATTTAGGAAGGAGGTAGGATGATGAGGATGTTATGTTCAAGTGTGTTTCTATGGCTAGAGGAGAGATTAAAATTGTGTGTTTTAAGGGGAGCTGAACATTAGAGAGGCTATGATGCTCATAGCAAGTAAAGTAATGTGATTAAAATAGGGGGGGGTAATAATAATGAGAAAGAGAAGGCCATTATTGAGGGTAGGCCTGTGTATAGTAGGCATGGCTGGAAGGAATAGGAGATAGATGCTAGGAGATATGAGACAGAGATAAGAGCAAGGTTAAAGGGTAGAGTTGTTAAAGAGAAAAACAGGTGAATAAGATATGTAAATTAATGAGATAGTGAAAGGGTGGAGTAGTTAGAGAGAAAAATGTGGTAGATGAAGGTAGCAGGGGATAGGATGGGTAAGTTAATAAGGAAGTGAGATGTAATAGATGAATAGGATATGTACATTAATGAGATAGTGAAAGGATGGAGTAGTTAGAGAGAAAAATGTGGTAGGTGAAGGTAGCAGGGGATAGGACTTGTAAGTTAATGAGCAAGTGAGATGTAATTGGTTAATAGAATATAGGGGTGTGGTCTGAGTAGTATAAGGTATGTGTACTGGGGGTGGGTGGGAATTGGGGGTAGGGTAGGGGAGCAAAGTGAGCCTGCAGGGCGAACGGAGCGGGTTAGAGCAAGTGAGAAATAGCTCACAGAAACAATCAGTGAAATGGCAGAATACAGCTAAGTTCTTGGAAGTAAGAGGTAAGAGGGGAGTGCTAGTATATTTATAAAATAGCTAGGGCTAAGGACTATAGCAGAAACAAAGAGGAAAGGAGAAGGGACTAGACAAAGTAAGATAAATGGCAGGACAGAAGAGTATAACAGAGTAGTTTAGTGTTGAACTAAAATAGATAAAGGTAAGGATTATTTAGAAGCTAATAGGAGCCTTGGGAAGGGAGCCCCCTAGTGGACAAAGTTTAAAATTACATTTAAATTATGTAGGAGGACGAAGAAGAAAGAGGACAGGGTTAGATAACACAAAAATAAGGAGAGATAAATACCCTAAGGGGGAGATGGGGAGGTAGGCTGCTGGGTACCTGGTTCAGGTAGGAGATTTAATACAAAGTACTACACTGTAGCAAAAAAATAGGTTTTATTTACAATACAACTTCTCAGTTTAGTAGAGAGGTCAGACATACTTTCTCTGATTCTTTGGATGGAGGGAGATTTGAAAAATAGGACAACAGATTTCTTTAGCTTGTAGTTTGATAGTTGAATTTATGTTGGGGGTTCTTGCAGGGTAGGCAGGTAGCATACACAGGTCTTACAGCAGGATAGAGTTTATAAGCTAGGTAGGTTAAGGAGAGGAGAAAGAAGGCAGTAGATTAAAAAATGTACAGTAAAAAAGTTTATCATATGACATTGAACAAGTACTGATAGACTAGGGTTACAGTGCATGGAGGAAGTAACAGATGACTGCATTGTAAATATGTTTCATTATCTTAGATAGGGTCTTCATTTTTTTTTCTGTTTCCACATGTAGTTTCATGTCAAGAACACTAAATGGACTGTAAACAAATGTAATTCCTGCTATTGCCCACTTTGCATAGCACACTGCCAAGCAAATGGTTTGCACAATGTTTAGCAAACGGATTGTGCATGGGACATACCCATTTCTACTGCTTTCTCTATTTTTGCGTAGTTAAGCAGTACATAAACACAAGGCTCATTGCTAAAATTATGAAAGTTACTATTGAGTAGATGAAACACTTTCTGCTCAGCTGACTCAGTGAAAGCAGGTATAAATGCATTAACACATTTTTTTTCAGCCCAGATGATACAGGGTATGAATCCAGGTGTATGTAATACTTTTAAATAAGTATTGTTAATGCAATAAAATTATACTTTATTCTACCTTCACCATGTCTTAATGTATTTTGAAGTAGCACAGTCAGTAGTGATAAGCAGTTCACAGAAATATTTATTTTATTCATATGTGTGATATGGGTGTCAGGACTGTTGGGTGTATTGCTGTACTATCTGAAGTAATGGCACCACTGTTAGTTTGTTAGCATACATTTGACTATAGTAGTGTAGCTATTAATTTCTTTCCTGTGTTTGTTGCTTATTATCACATGTGATCCTGACAGTGGAAGTGTAGGACACTTACCACCTGATGTCAGAGTTTTGGCAGACTCTGATGATGATGGGCAAACAGTGGTACATTCAGGGTGTGCAGAGGTTGAATCTGACACTGAGGTTGACATTTAGCCATCCCCTGTAATTCCACTGAACACAGTCAGTAGGCTTATGCCAACCCATTCCTGTGATCCCTCAGATATTGGACAGGTGGAGGATGAGACACTTGATCAAGGAAGTATGGTTACTGCAGCTTCATTGCCTGCTGATGCTGGCCATAGCCAAAGTGTGGGTGAGGATCTATGCAGTTGGGTTATTAAGAGTGCTTGGAGGATGCATGCTGTACATCCTCCATTTGATCCAGGTAGGCCTTCCTGAGCCACTCAACATATGTTTAGGGCAATCATCGAGGTGCAGGCATGTTCTTATACTTCCTCCAGAGAAATACTTAGGGCAGTAGGTGTGGCACTGGCTGGCATGCATGACTGCCTCCAACATGCTGCAGATTCAAAGGATTGGATGAATGACACTTTGGAACAGGTGGGGTCTGTGATGGAACATTTTCTGGGAGGGGTATGGCATCCTCGTGGGTGTAGGTCAGTCACATCATCTGCTGTTAGCCATTGTAGCCATGTCCGATCACGCTCCCATAGTGGCACTACTTCCTTTGCTCAGTTAGTGGTTGAGGTGTCCACACCTAGACATGTCAGGCCATGTTGTCGTGGTCTTGGGTGTCCTCATGAGCAAAGCTTATCCATCAGACATCAGTCACATTTAGGTAGCAGCAGTGCATGTGACTGTGGGCTTGGACATGCCAATGCAACTCCTGGCAGAGCTAGTTCTAGTGGTTGGATACACCAACATGGAAATGCCACCTCCACCATGCATTGCTCACACGTGTCCAACATACCAAGATGTAGAGCTAGCACAGAGTTTGGCTGTGGTCCTGCAGGCACTCACATACCAATTTCACCTGGAGGACCCATACAGACACACACACAACAGTTACATCACTCAGCTATGAAGCTTAAACTCATTTTGTCTCACTGGCCATTTGTTACTTTATCCAGATGTCTGCCTGCTTCTCTCTCTTATTCACACAGACGTTCACCGGTCTTTTGTGTCAGCCTAGGCTTTCTGCCCCCACACACACACACACACACACACACACACACACACACACACACACACATGCACAACACCCTGTGCAAGTGATGAAAATCTTTTGGATTTAGGGATACATAATATTTGTGTCTGATGCTCAGGTTGCATAGCTGACTTAGTGCTTAGTATATCTGTGTTTGTGATGTTGTTTTACTAATTGTATTTTTGACATATTTTGGTCATAGAAAGTTATTTATTTATTTACATTTGTTGACTGGGAGAGTCCGACTGGACACAGGTCCATTTTCAGTGGAGGCCCGAGGAGAAACCTCCACATTAAGTATTACTTACATTATACAGTTTAAAAACATAGCATTTAAAATATAGACATTAGTCCAGCTGATGACATAAGACAATAATAAAACAGATGTAAAACAGCTGTAGAAGATAGTACAGTTTTAAAATATTGTGACATATACCAAACATGGTTACAAATGTAATAACTAGAAATAGCACAGCGTTGCGAGTCCACAGAAACGGTTTATTCACACAGAAACCACAGGTTAAGCGCTTTCATCAAATAGTATGACTTCATCAGAACAAATGATTTTAAAAATTTCAAACTTAAATAACAGCCAGTTTGAATTCATTGGTTAAAAACTAACCAGTCATATATAATACATACCCATTCTCATCAATAATAAAATACAAATGTTGAATAATTAATTGATTAAATGCTCAAATTGTAAAACACATATGTACTATGCAGATGAATAAATGAAAAAATGAAAAATTGTACACATTTAAAATACTTACAACATAATTAAAATACATGTTACTTCACTGGTCAATAGACCAGTAAATTATACTGATTCTGCCTTCTCTTTCAATATAGGCATAATAGAAAGATGTTCATTGATGCCTGGCGGGTGGTCAGCAGCTAATCTAAGTTGCCACATCAACTCTTTTTTGTTTAACATATTCTGCCAATCACCACCCCTCACATCCACTATAACAAGATCCAGAATTCCAAACTTAAAACAACTAAAATTCCTACACAAAGTACTATGTTTATATAATGCATTAGTATTTTTTCCACTCTTCATGTCATAAAGATGCTCATATATCCTGTTCTTCAGCATCCTTTCCGTCTTTCCAACATAAAAAGAAGTGCAAGTATTACACTTAGCAATATATACTAATTTGCTGGAATGACAGTTACCATTTTTCAAAAAAAATGTAATTGTGCTGTGCAATTTGAAGCGGAGATCGAGTCAACACTTGTGGAGATTCCAAACAGTCAAACGACATGCCGCCAGGAGCGTGATATTTTAAATTCTAAATCAGGTCTGTTTCCAAGTCTTTGTTTGATAAAACTGGTATTACCTATGACTTCAGTAGTAACAACCAACCTCCCTTTCGAAGAGGTGGTGTGGATAAAGAACATTTGTGTGAAAATTGTTCCTGTAAAGATAAAATCAAGCTTATTTCAAGTCATTTTGTTAACAACAATAATGAACTGTGTGAAAAAAGATGTCATGTCAACAGCAGTTCAAGGGGAGCAATTCACACTGACAATGATAATGTTTATGTCAAAAATATTACTGATAGTTATGGCAAGTTAATACAGAGACATTTTTCTTTTCAAGAAGTTGGTTATAAACTTTGTAATTCTAGTTCTGTACATAGAACCACTGAAAATGTTGATTATACATCTTTAAAGGAAATGATCTATGCCTTTGAAAAGAAATTGTTTAAATTCACTTGGGAGGTTGTCTGCTGCTAATCTGGTGGGTTTAAGTTTAGTTAATAGTTTTATTTTGGAGGTAGGAACAGGAGAGAAAGAGACGCTAGTGGTGAGATTGTTAGTTGTAGTTGATATTGCGGGTTTATGGGGGTTTGTGTTGTCTAGTGTTGTCTAGCTAGTGATACTACGGTGTTTGTGAAGTGATTGTTGAAAGAGGTAGCATTATTTTTGGAGGAGTTAGTTAAGTTAGGAGTAGGTGTACTTACTTTACCTGGGTGGAGGATGGAGTTTATTGAGGACCAGAATTGTTTGGGGTTATGTTGGGAGGAGGTAAGGGCAGACTGGAGTACTGGATTTTGTCCTGTTTTATAAGCTTTTTGGTTCTATTGCATAGTTCTAGGAATTTTTGCCTAGTAGAGGGTTTTTTGGTTTTGCACCAGTTGTCCCAGGATTTATCCCTGTTTTTCATTTCAGACTTAGTGTTTTCTTTTTGTAGCCATGGGGATGGTTGGGCTCTAGTTTGGGAACATCTTATGGGGGCGTGGTAATTAAGGATGCTTAGGAATGTTTTATTGAAGTAGTGAACTGCGTCATCTAGTTTGAGGTATTTTAGAGGTTGCCAGTTACAGTCTTTTAGGGATGAGCTGAATGAGAGAGGGTTGAAGTTAGTTTTTTTGTGTATTTGACGGTAGATGATGGGTTTCGCTTTATAAAGGTGTTTTCTTAGTAAGAAGGTTGGGGAGTGATCACTGAGGCTGTCAGATAGGCAGCCTGTTATATATGACTGGGGACTCTTATTGACTTGTATCCAATCAAGGGTAGCGTGTTTGTTGGACTTTTATTTATCCTAGTAGGTGACTGGACTAGTTGAGTGAAGCCATGAAGGTTTACATGATGGGTTGGATGGTTGCTAGAAAAGGATTGCCAGTCAGTGTTGAAGTCTCCTAGAATTAAAGTTTCTTGGGGTAGGTGGTGGGTAGTCCAGCTGAGGAGGTTTTCAAGTGGAAGAATGTTTTGGCCAGGTGGGAAGTAGCAACCTATTATGTTTAGGGTTTTATTTTGGTTTATTTTAAGGTTGGTATATATTATTTCTTCCTTACCTATTTGGGTAGCTGCTAACTTTAAGATCTGGATGTCTAGATGCTGTTTAAATATTATAGCTATACCACCTCCTTTTTTGTTTAGTCAGTCTACTCTTAGTATATTGTAACTGGTAGGGAGGATTTGCTCATTAGTAATGTGTGGGTTTAACCATGTTTCTGTAAGGATCACTACATCAGAGGAGGAGAAATCTATGGTGGCATGGAATTCAAGCATCTTGTTACATACACTTCTAATATTTAGGATTATCAGAAGGAGGTCTTTTCTAAAAGTATTTTATGTGTATGTTACGATCCGCTTTAGTTAGTAAAAAGTGAATTCAGTTCTTGTAGTGATCTGTTTTTCTGTCTTGCAAACCTTCACTGGCTGGTAAAAACCTACATAATTCTGTCAAGAATATAGTAGCAGCAGGATTCAATAAACTACGTGTAGGCTTTGCAAAGCCTAAACAAAGTTTATGTGCTTGAGCCATGTGCAGCAGCTCTAATTACATATTCATAATGCACACCATGCTTAAATGTAAAGTGTTGATGGCCAGAAAACCGTGTAGTACTACACGGATAGTGAACCCATTTCCCTTACAGCAATCTAGGTTATCAGGTATTGCACTGAATGCCACAGTGATTACCAGGGTTTATCATATAATAACGTATATATTCCACAGTACAGTACAATGTATACAGTCCATAGTAGTGTGAAAACCCATTCAAGCCATTCTGTACAAAAGCTGGGTAACCTATCTGTAAGGGTAGATTGACTGCAATTTAAAATAAACAGTCAGGGAAAGTGTTTGCATTTTATAGGGACACACAGATGAACTGTAGGAATGAACACAGGGAACGAGGACAGGTGAAACATTGTAATGTATAGCAGATGAGGGCATATAAATGGATAACAGTTGTAGCAGGAATGCTAATCACATATCAACATGGAATATCATGTGACTGTCAGACAAGGTCACATAACAACAGAGAAGATATATGTTTGTGAGATAAGTATCCTGACATGAACAATGGAGAGAACATCTATCAGGGATGTAATATACAACTGGGGTTGGGTGCATATTGTGAAGCTGTGCAAATTGATATGCCTGAATATGAGTGCAATGTCAGGAGAAGTCTTCATAAAGTGGGACACGTTTACAGGCCCATGGACAACAGTAAAAGAAGCATGCACAATCATGGACAATATCCGAATAATACCACCAGTAACACCATGCCTCTGACACAACATATGTGATTCTGAGTGATCACAGATGGTTCTGCAGAAACACACTTGTACAACTATTATGACATATCAGCAACCTATGAGAGTAATCAAGCACACCATCCTGATATTGTAACATCTGCTGGAGGTGTTAGGAGGGACACTGCTATACATTATTATAACTCTAAGCTAGTTCATTGGTGAGCATGGCATATAGATGGCATAATCCACACTGTCATGAATGTAACCCATGCCATCAATGTTGTCAAACAGCTATGTATGTATTGTGTGCATCACCAGAACAGGTATCACAAATGCATCTGGCATAACACCTTGATGGGTGTTCTGCACCATCAGACAGTAATGTTTATGCAACAAAAAGAATACCTAAGTATGGCCAATAAGTTGTGTGGCAGCTCAGTGTAGCAAAGGTGTTACACTTCAGTTACACATCACTGGAAGATGTGTAGGGTCGTACATAAAGAAGAGTGCATTCTACTCAGTTATTGGTTTGGTGAAGGCTGTGATCTATGGAGGTATTATGGCCTTTGATGTGGATGTCCTGCACATACTCTGTAGTTAGGTAACATACAAGGAAGTACTCACACCTATAGCCACATGCTGGTGAATGTTCCACATACCATCTAACCCAGGACACAGGTCACATACCAAATGGTCTGCTTGTAGGGTGTGGTGTCTACATTATCCTTGGTTTGTGTGTTTGTTTTCATAACGTAACAAATCACCCAATGTTTTTGCTTCATCTCGTGTTGTCATGGCTGCAGCATATCACAGTTGGAGTCAATGACTGCTCACAATCTGTAGTCCTCCAGACACCTATTTGGATACAGGATGCGTATGTCAATCTTGACATCTGTGACTTAAATAATGGACAGGAAAGGGACTATCAGACAGTCCTGATGCACAAACCTGATAACTGGACTAGAGATATACATAAGTTCACACATTTCAACATATTTACATGCCACATACCTGATCCAGTGGTCTGCCCTCTTGGTGATAGCTGTTTATGGCCACATCTGACAATGTTGAGTAAATTCCACAGGATGATAGTGTTCTCATCATGCATGCCCTTGATAATTTCTGTCAGGACATCTAACAGATGTAAAAGTCATGGATTTAGCATTAACAACTCACAAGTCTGTTGCACACAACTGGGATATTAGTGTCCATATAGAAAAGGTCCATGATTTCTCACCAAAAAAATACAGGCCCTACAAACCATGCCATGATGTATGTGAATAGAATGAAAGCCCTGCCAATGTAATCTGTATCATATAGAATAAGGTGACCTGTGCCTGGCCTACAGGCTAGTTTCTCACCCTGCCCTAATGGGAATACTGCGCATCGGCAAATCAGATATAGCTGATGACATCAGCAGTGTCTGGTGAGGAGTAAATGGCAATAGCAGTGTCCCACATGCTGGTGTAAAATTCTCTCTCTCTCTGATGTAAAGCAAGTGCACAAGCACACACTCCATTTGCTGCAGTGATAACAGTACCCATACCTATCTAAGGACACAGACTGGGAGAACTCAGTACTCTACACAAGTGTCATAGCACAAGTCTGACTTTTACAAGGCTGCACAACAACTTATAGTGGATGACATCAGCACTGGATGTTGGGGTAAAGATGCTGGGAGGCCATCATGAAATGGATGTGTAGGCATGTGCAAGTATCAAAAAATTGTAAATCTATGGGACTGGAATGGTAACTGCAGGATACACACTTATGCTCTTCTGACTACATAAACACACACACAGATACCTCTCAGGTGGCTGTAGTTAGAACAGAACCCCTACCTATCTAAAACACAGACTTGAGAACTCAATAGTTTTCACAAGTGCCACAGCAATAGCAGTATCCCACATGCTGGTATAAAATGCTCTCTGTAATGTCAAGCAAGTGCACAAACACACACCCCAGTTAACTGCAGTGAAACAGAACCCCTACCTATCTAAGGACACAGACTGGATAACTCATTGTTCTACCCAAGTGCCATAGCACAAGTTTGACTTTTACAAGGCTGAAAGACAACGTATAGTGGATGATATCAGCACTGAATGCTGGGGTGAAGATGCTGGGAGGCCAGCATGAAATGGATGTATAGGCATGTGCAAGTGCCATAAAACTTGGCAAGCCATTAGGGCTGGAGTACTAAATGTAGGATACACACTTATGTTCTTCTGACTACATAGACACAGACACACACACACACACACACACACACACACACACACACACACACACACACACACACACACACACACACACACACACACACACACACACACACACACACACACACACACACACACACACACACACACACACACACACACACACACCTCCCAGTTGACTGCAATGAAAACAGAACCCCTACAAATCTAAGGACACAGACTGGAGAACTCAATAATTTACACAAGTGCTTCAGCATAAGTCTGACTTTTACAAGGCTGCAGGACAACATATAGTGGATGATGTGATGAAAGCAGATACTGTCAGCCCAGCAAACTGGAATTTTGTAAATAATTATATGCCATTGGTGAATATTGAAATGATTTATATAAGATGCGTGTATTACAGATGCATTAGAACTGTATGTCATGTGTATATCAAACTGCTTGTACAGACTTGTGTGTGTTAAAAAGGTATTTGTAAAATGCTTGTGTTTAAAATGGATCCACAGTGTGACCTATTGGAAGAGAACATAAACGTATATTTTTCAAACTTCAGAAAAAATAACTGAAATTAAATAACTTTATGGCTAGGCCATAAAAGATGGTATCTTTCAGTTTTCAATTCAGCAAGAGGCACAATGTCTGTATTAGAAAACTTTCTGTATTGTCCTTAGAGTGAACTAATTACTAGTCATGAAAGCATGAAGGAATGCAATTGTTTTATGACTTTAAGCATCTGCCAGAGATCTGAGGAGAAGCCCTTGTCTGTATATGTTTACAGGTAGATGCTACATTCTGGCACCTTCAGCAATGGGGGCTTTGGCCTGGGGACTAGAAGTCAGATTAAAAGATGTGATGTCATTCTGCAAGCTATCACAGCAGTAATATTTGAAATATTATTTTGAAAAGTCTCTCAGTCAGAAAGAGAATTCAGCATTCTGTCGTGGACCTGACAACAGCTACAAGATCTATTTACCACATCGGCCTTGCTCTATTAATAAGTTCTAAGGTTATAGTAATTCTCTTAGATACAGTCAGGAATATAGTGAAGCTTAGTTTAGATATTTTTCTTTATTTATTTGAGACTGCCCTGCAATGTTGTTTTAAATATTTCCTTTGGTTTTGAACTCTGATGTCACTGTAAATATGTATTTAGTATTGTCTTGTTCTTTTAGTATTTATTATTAAATATATTTAAACCTTTCATTGTGGCTGATCTGTGTAAATATATCTAAGTCTTGAGAGAACTTGATATTTATTTGATGACACTGTGTGGGCCACTCCTAATAACCTTGCTCTTGGTCAAACTACCATTTGTGTTATTATTAATATTATACAGAAAGATTAGACATCCTTTGTTAAGGGCCTTAAAGTAGCTGATAAGGAATGATTGGTTGCAGTAATAACTACCTTATAGTCTGGGCAGAATGGGGCATAGCTAGTAAACCTGTGCCAGCCTTTTCCAGGTGTGTGTGTAAATCAAACCTCAAAGTGTGTGTGTGTGTGTGTGTGTGTGTGTGTGTGTGTGTGTGTGTGTGTGTGTGTGTGTGTGTGTGTGTGTGTGTGTGTGTGTGTGTGTGTATGTGTGTGTGTCAGCTATTTGAGTAGGGACATGAAGCAGTGGCTGGATAGAGAGGGTGCTGGAGGTCTTGGCCTGGTTACTCAGTAGAGACATCAACTCTATAGCTGTGCCAATGGGGAGTCTTACTGGGGATCTGGAGAAAGAGGGAGAAACCAGCCGCGGACTGACTGTGGTCTCTTTGTGGTCTTAAGGGAAATTGCACTTGATGTAGAGTGCTGCATCTGAAAATATTGTGTGTGTACCTGTCATCCTCCTAGTGAACATTCTCACACTGTTGCCAGTGGTGAGGATTCTGGCCCCTTGATTACTGGTCCAGTGGAGGGTTGTCACAGATTACATCAGCACTGGATTTTGGTGAGAAGATGTTAGGAGTCCTGCATGAAATGTGTAGGCATGTGCAAGTATCAAAATATTTGCAGTCTGTGGGATTGGAGTGGTAACTGTTGGATGCAAACTTATCCTTTTCTGGCTAGATAGACACAAACACACACACACACACACACACACACACACACACACACACACACACACACACACACACACACACACACACACACACACACCTCCCAGTTGACTGCAGTGAGAAGTAAGTACACAGACTACAGAACTTAGTACTTTACACAAGCACCATGGCACAAGTCTGACTTTTACAAGGCTGCAGGACAACTTATAGTGGATGACATCAGCACTGGATGTTGGAGAGAAGATGTTGGAAGGTCTGCAGTAAATGGATATGTAGTCATGTTCAGCTGGAAAGATGTTTTAAGTTCTGCATGTTACCTGATTGATGAGTGTATAATGTGTACTGTTTGGTGGTTGTGTTCCAATGTACAGGCATACTGTCTGAGACAGCTTTACAAACAATATGCAAACAGATGTTCACATTACTACAAGTACTGGAAAATTTGAATGTGTATTGTCATTCTAAAGATGTGCATAGTATACAGCATTTGTTATTAACTTATGTAGTGTAGCTGATATTTTCTTCTGAACAAGTACTGATAGATTAGGGTTGCAGTGCATGGGGGAGATAACAGATGACTGCATTGTAAATATGTTTCATTATCTTAGATAGAGCTTTCATTTGTTTTCTGTTTCCGCATGTAGTTTCATGTAATGAACACTAAATGGACTGTAAACAAATGTAATTCCTGCTATTGCCCACTTTGCATAGCACACTGCCAAGCAGCTGGTTTGCACAATGTTTAGCAAACTGATTGCACATGGGAGATACCCATTTCTACTGCTATCTCTGTTTTTGTGTAGTTAAGCAGTGCATAAACACAAGGCTCATTGCTAACATTATGAAAGTTTCTATTGAGTAGATGAAACACTTTCTGCTTAGCTGACTCAGTGCCAGCAGGTATAAATGCATTAACACATTTCTTTTTCAGCCCAGATGATACAGGGTACAAATCCAGGTGTATGTAATACTTTTAAATAGGTACTGTTAATGCAATAAAATTATACTTTATTCTACATTCACCATGTCTTAGTGTATTTTGATGTAGCACAGCATGTTTAAGTGGCATTGGATGGAGGTAACAGCACCAAGACAGAAACATTCACTGCTGCTTGGCATTGTTGCACAATGCCAAACTCCAAGCAAACATTGAAGCCAAAAAGTGAAAGGCTCCATTTTTTTTTGGTACTTATGTGTGTTGTGTGTGATTTTATTTTTTGACCAGTTTATAGGTGTTAAAATGTGGTAGAGATGAAGTATTGAAATGGGGGTAAGCAGGGAGAAGAACAAATGGAAAGCAATATAGGAATATGTAGGAGGGAGGTAGGAAAGAACCATAACTATCCATTTCTTCAATAATGTAAAATGAGAATATGTACAGAATATTAGCTGAACTTGGACTGTCACCTCCACAAAGAGGGTGACAACAACACAATTATGTTATATAGCCAATTGCACCAAATCAAGTTTGTAAAGAAGACACATGTAAAATGGAGAGACAACATCATTTTTGTGGTACAGGTGCCCATTTTTTTTGGCTTCCATAAGATAGGAATGCTGGGTAAGGGACATTGGTATTTCTAGGTCAGGTAAGTTGGGTAAGTGAGGAAGCAAATGCAAACAAACAGGACAAACAAGACAAAACACAGGGATGATGAGGGACAGAAAAGGTCGGGGAACATCATGATTGAGATGAGAGAGGGGGCAACGCAAGCTCATGCCCATCAAACATGAGGACAGTGAGAATCTAGTCCTCATCCACAGGACTGTCATCACTGTCCCCTTACTCTGCTGGGAGCTGGAGTACTTGACATCTTCTCCTACTACAGACCATGAGGGAGAGCAGCTTCTCCATCTGGTGTACGCGTACACCAGTGGTGTGGTGCACTACCCTACACACCAACCCTGGCATTTCCTGATGGGAGATGAAATTGCCACCTCTTCTAGTACTCCTGTAGTGTACCACAGTACCAGCTGCTGAAGTATTGCTACCTGAGGATGCAGGTAGTGCAGTGGCAGCAGAGGCAGTACTGCCAGGTTGGATCCCAGATTTGCTGGGTGTCAGTGCTGGAGCCAGTGGAATGGGAGCAGGCTGACCCACTGGGGTTGGCATACCTTGCTGTGCTGTGAAGCATTTAATAATTTGGTACAGATGGATGACATGAACACATTTTTACAACACATAATAGAAAATAAAAAAGAGACAAGAGTTGGGGAGAGAAAGAAAAAAGAGATAAAACTAGTACCTTCATATTTATCTGAAGTATTATATTTATATGGCTTAACAACTACAAGCTATAATTACAGATTGCTCAAAGTACTCCTTGCAATGTGCATATATTGCACATATGCTTGGTACAATTAAACAGATTAAAGTTGACTGCAAGGCCTTTATGCCACTTGTGTAGAGTTTAATTTATATAATGTTATTAAATAAATGCAGTATTGCATAGTTGCTACTCATGGTATTTGAACCCACAACCTCTGACTACAGTCTTACACTTGACTCCTAAAGTTGGCCTGTGTTATAGACTTATGCATACATACTTGTCCTTACAGTTAGGTTATGCATGCTCACTTTGCTAGTACTGTATGGAAAATAAAAACTATCTTTAACTTTTAAAGCTGTAATAATACTTCACTTGTGCTACACACATACCACTTTCTTCCCTCAGTCTCTCCAAATGATCAGCATGAGCCTGATGATTCAACTCAATTTCAGGATTAGCTGTGAAAAGAAGAGAAAAGAACAGAAGAACATTATGTGTACCAGTCTTGCCTATATTTAGCTTTCTGTGTATTATAAATTTGAAGCCATTGGCTTTGGTGCTTTACCAGGAGTCCACTAAATATCCTGGACTCCTGAACACCCCACCTCTGTATCCTAAATTGGACATCTTCCCCTCTAATACTAAACATGTCTAATCCAAAAAGTAGAGCAATAGCAAATGAAGGCTTCTTGCCAATTTCTGTTATCATGTCAACTGGTAGTGCACAAACCAGAGAAATGATTTTAACCGCATTTGTGCAATGTTAAGCAGAAAGCAACAGTGCCAAGAAAGGGATGAAAGCTACTTTTTGAAATTGGAAGGTTATTTTGACGCCTGGCATTAATTTGAGGGATGTCTGTTGCTGTAATTCTTAGGTGAAATAACTTAGTACACATGCACAGGGAACATAAATTTCATGACCTAACATATTTTTGGTTTGGCTTTATACACTGATAAAATAGATTTTTACAGTGTGGTATTCAAACCTATTCATAAGGGACAAAACATTTTCTTCCATAGCAGTGACTTTCTATCTTTTCCACAGAAGAAGTGCTTCTCAGACATACTCATGAATCACCCATGAATACAGATGACAGACTGATGTGTCAACCATGTATGTCAGTGACCTGACAAGGTTGTTTTCTATATATATATATATATATATATATATATATATATATATATATATATATATATACATATATATATATATATATATATATATATATATATGTGTGTGTGTGTGTGTGTATATATATATATATATATATATATATATATATACATATAAATTCATGTATGTGTCTTGTTTAAGTGTGAAGGCCATCCAAGTCCAGAGAGCAGAATTATACTTATAAAAATATAGTAGACAGTATACCCTCAGTCATACATCTGAAAACACAGTAAGGGTGCCTTATCCCTCATAAATATAATTGATATGAACTCCACTATCTAAAGTGTTATACTTGAGACTGAATATAATGTGAAATGGAACAACAGTAAAAATGTCTGGAATGCCCTGTATTAGAACCCAGGACCATCAGTATGGTAGCCCTACATTTACATCTGTTGCCAAAAGAATGTTGAAATAGTGCTTGTATATTTGTGTGTTCATTACTATAAAATGGACTGTCACAACAGTATAAATATGTTCCATTTCCTGTATTGGAACTCAGGGGCATCTGTATTATAGCCCTACACTTACACTTGCTGCCGCAGGAATAGTTAAATGACAGTTGCGTAATTCCCTATTCATTCTTATGTTCTCTGTGTTAACTGCCATGCAACACCACTTAGCATGTTTGTGGAGTGCCCAACAGATTTAATATAATGTATCCATTTTAAATTGTTTGTTGTCTGCATCCTGTCTGTAGGTGTTTGATGGCTTCAGGTATTGGGGAAGCTTGCTAACTGCTGCACATTGCTTAGCAGCGTTGAATGATGGAAAGCAAAAACTGCAAGAATATTATCATTTTTGACCCTGTCTGCACCCTGTCGGCAGGTGTTCTGTCTGGTTTCTGTGTGGGCCACTAGTCCAAGTTTGTGCCCTGCTAAGTATCATGCAAACAAGATAAGCAAAGCTAAATGTGACATTCATTGTGTTTCTCCATTTCCTTTGTTTGAACTAAGCCACACTAACACTGGCATTTTTTTTTTAAAAAAGGAAAATTAGTTGAAATATAGAAAAGAAATCTATCAAATAAATACTACAACATATCTGCTGCTACACATACATTATTTTTACACAAGTCCGGAGTTGAGCTCTCACTCCGATGAACCCTCGAAACAAAATAAGTGTGTCTTATCTCTCTTTGCCACACAAACAGCTTTGCACCAGAGAACTGAAATCATTGTGTATACAACCAACTGCAACATCATCCACAGTATTAACAAAACAAATGGCAGTTGTTTGTACATGTATTAATTTCAGATGTAATGCAATGAGTGATCATACAACCATTTATGACTATTGCTTGAAACAATGCAACTGTGCCTTATCTGTCTGTGTTTGTTGCTCATTCTTGTGTTATCTGAGCAGCAATCTAAGACATGTAGTCTGTAAGGCATTCTGGATCATTGTCCTTAAAATGTGTGAGGATATTAAATGGCAATAATATACAGTTGTGAACAAATAAAGGGGAGGTTGGATGTTACTGAACGGAAGTTGAAATGTGTGCTGCTTACACCTTGATACAATTACTTCTACACTTTGTAAGTCTAACCTGGCTGACATACCCACTGGAGGTAAGGCAATCTGAATTGCTGCTGTGTTTTCCTTCTCCCTACCACTAATTATTCACACTTGTAATCCATTATCAACAAACACTGAGAGAGAGCCTGCATTATGTTTGCATCTGATGCACAAAGCCAGGTAATTGGGATTCAGAAATTGTAATGAGGTCACACCTTATTTGCATCTTTTCCATGCTCACAGTCCCTGAATCTACACCATAAAAAAGGACCTGTGTAGCTAGGGTAGCTAGGAAACCTGAAGGTAAAGAGACTTGTTTATATGGATAACACAGAGGAGGATTACTTTGGGATATATCTGCACAGCAGACTACTAACTTAGATAAGGTATGCTTGTATTTCTCAGCTATATATTGCATATGCTGAAATGCCATAAAAAGTTGTTTATATATATATATATATATATATATATATATATATATATATACATATATACATTAGCAAATGTGATTTTTATCTATATGCATTTCTTAGAAGTGTACTGATGGCATATGCATGTTTGTCAGAGCATTTCACAGATGCACAGCCTTATTAACTGTCATCACAAGTGCTGATGTTACAACTGTTTTTCTCTGTACACTCTTCTATTGTTGTTTCCATGAAATGTAAATGTCCTATATTGTCAATGACAGGGGTGTTAGCCTTCTAGGATGGCCCATACACACCTCTAGGAGAGCGCTGGCCACAAGTAGACATGACTGGCAATAGCTTAAAATGGAATATTCTGTGCTAAATCGATACATGTTTCAGGGACAGTTTATTTGATAGAACTTTTAGCATTTCACTTGTGGTTTGTTAGAAAAATATGTCATTTCCCGTTTTTTTTGGGAGTGGGGGAGCAAAGTTGCATTTCTGTTATGGCAGAAACAAGATTTGTGTTTTTGTTACTCTACTTGTTTTGGATCCAGCTTTGCTTTGCATGTGTGATTGTAATATGTTGCAACCACACAATTCCTTTTTTCATATTTGAATATCTTAACTGTTTTATGTTTCTCCAGTGGCTAATAGTGAAATGCTACTTTTTATGTGTTATATCGAAACAGAACTTTTAGTTATGTGATATTTATGTATATTATCCTTCTGTTGTGTGTGTCTATATCACATAATTGAAGTTTTAAAACATTGAATCTGATATGGTTGAGACCATATCATCAAAGTTTTAAAACTTCGAATATGTAAAAAAAAAAAAAAAAAAACTTACCTAAATATTTCAAGCAAGGGGGCAAGCCCTTCTGCACCCTCCACACCCACCGCTACTTAAGCATACCAACTCCGAGATTGCACTACATTGCAGTAAAGGGAAATCTTCCCTTGTGGAGATTTCCATTAAAACATTCAATGTTTCAAAACTTTGATGATATGGTGCTGACCATATCAGTTTCGGAGTTTTGAAACTTTGACAAATCAATATAGACCCTGTTGTGCTTTAGTTCACCTAGGGCTATGGCACTCAGGCATCCCAATCCCAAAGAATTCCCCTTCAATGACCCTTCGAATGAAGTCATTGTGGAAGCTTTTAGGCAACATGGTGCCTTTCTGCTTGAGAGGGGATGTGGAGATATGTCAGGCAGAATGCAAATTTGACAGCTGATAGTTGCTGATGTGAATGCAGTAGGTGACCACAGCAGGTATGATCAGGTGCACCATAGGGCCACTGACATTATTTTATCTGCATGGAGGAGAGCAGCTGCAATGCTCATGAATGGATGGGTACAAGGGGTCTACTACAGAGCCATCACTAACAGCAAATGAAGAGTTCCTGCCCACTCTCAGGGATATAGACAGTTCACTGGAAAGTGCACAACAGCATATCATTGATGTTGGTGCTACTGTTTCAGGGAGAACAAGTATGTTCCACGAGGAACTTCCAGGTAGGCATATCTATCTCAATTGTGAAATACTTTTTGCATAGTAAAATGTTGACAGTGATACTTAATTTCGGTTTAACATTAAATTTGTTTGGGGGGGATCATTGTAGATTGATATAGTTAACAACACATTCTGATTAATTATACATGGGCTTAGGGTAGACTTATCATCCAATTTCTTGTTAAAAGTATCATTAATGGACATATAAAAAACAAAAAGTGTTAACCATTTGTGTTACTTGTGTTACTGTTAATTGTGATGATGGTGTCCTTACCTTTTGCTTAACTTCTTCCAGGACCATCAGCCATGGGAAGCATAGCATCATCTGCACATGGTAAGCCAAATATTTTTTGTCAGTAGTGATGAGCAGTTCAAATAAATATTTATTTTATCAATATGTGTGATGTGGGTGTCAGGACTGTTGTGTGCATTGCTGTACTATCTGAAGTAGTGGCACCACTGTTAGTTTGTTAGCATACATTTGACTATAGTAGTGTAGCTATTAATTTCTTTCCTGTGTTTGTTGCTTATTATCACATGTGATCCTGACTTTGGAAGTGTAGGACACTTACCACCTGATGTCAGAGTTTTGGCAGACTCTGATGATGATGATGGCCAAACAGAGGTACAGTCGGGATGTGCAGAGGTTGAATATGACACTGAGGTTGACATTTAGCCATCCCCTGTAATTCTGCTGAACACAGACAGTAGGCTTACGCCAACCCATTCCTGTGTGCCCTCAGATATTGGACAGGTGGAGGGTGAGACACTTGATCAAGGAAGTATGGTTACTGCAGCTTCATTGCCTGTTGACTCTGGCCATAGCCAAAGTGTGGGTGAGGTGCTCTGCAGTTGGGTTATTAAGGGTGCTCAGAGGATGCATGCTGTTCCTCCTCCATTTGATCCAGGTAGGTCTTCCTGTGCCACTCAACATATGTTTAGGGCCATCATGGAGGTGCAGGCATGTTCCTATAGTTCCTCCAGAGAAATGCTTAAGGCTGTAGGTGTGGCACAGGCTGACATGCATGACTGCCTCCAACATGTTGCAGATTCAAGGGATCGGATGAATGACACTTTGGAACAGGTGGGGTCTGTGATGGGACATTTGCTGGGAGGGGGATGGCATCCTCGTGGGCGTAAGTCAGTCACATCATCTGCTTTTAGCCTTTGCAGCCATGTCCGATCATGCTCCCATAGTGGCACTACTTCCTTTGCTCAGTTAGTGGTTGAGGTGTCCACACCTAGACATGTTAGGCCATGTTGTCGTAGTCTTGGGTGTCCTCAAGAGAAAAGCTCATCCATCAGACATCAGTCACATTTAGGTAGCAGCAGTGCATCTGACCGTGGGCTTGGATGTGCCAATGCAACTCCTGGCAGAGCTAGTTCTAGTTGTTGGATACAACAACATTGAACTGCCACCTCTATCATGCATTGCTCACACCTGTCCAATGTACCAAGATGTAGAACTAGCACAGATCTTGGCTGTGTTCCTGCAGGCACTCACACACCAGTTTCACCTGGAAGACCCATACAGACACACACACAACAGTTACATCGCTCAGCCATGAAGCTTAAACTCATTTTGTCTCACTGGCCATTTGTTACTTTATCCAAATGTTTGCCTGCTTCTCTTTCGTATTCACACAGACATTCACCAGCCTTTTGTGTCAGCCTAGGCTTTCTGCCCCCCCCCCCCCCACACACACACACACAATGTGGAAATTTTTTGGATACAGGTATACATAATATTTGTGTCTGATGCTCTGGGTGCATAGCTGGCTTAGTGCTTAGTATATCTGTGTTTGTGATGCTGTTTTACTAATTGTATTTTTGACATATTTTGGTCATAGAAAGTTATTTATTTATTTATTTACATTTGTTGACCGGGAGAGTCCGACTGGACACAACCCCGGTTTCAGTGGAGGCCTAGGGAGAAAAGCTCCACATTAAGTATTGCTTACATTATAGAGTTAAAAAACATAGCATTTAAAATATAGACATTAGTCCAGCTGAGGACATAAGACAAGAATAAAACAGATGTAAAACAGCTGTAGAACATAGTACAATTTTAAAATATGGTGACATATACTAAACATGGTTAAAAATGTAGTTGAGATTCATCAGTGAACAATTGATACAATCTGTTTTTGAGGTACATAACAGCCATTAGCAGTTGTTGCTACAAGAAGTTAGTACTATGAGGTAGGTAGCTGGGAACATGAGAAGCCAAGTTTGCTAAGAGTAGGTTGTTGATAGGGGGCCGAGAGTGGTAGTGGGTGGGTGGAGTGGGTGGTATTGGGGGGTTGCAAGGGCATATCTGGCAAGTTTTTAAGTGTGATTTTAGTAAGGATTTGAAGTGGAGGAAAGAAATTACAGAGGTAATTGAGGATGGGAGGGAGTTCCAGTTTGGCTATAGTGCAGGAGAATAATGCTTCTCCAGCAGAGTTATTGGCTCTTGTGATATGTAAGAGGTTTTAGTGGTTGGATCTTAGTGGTCTCATGGTTATGTAGGGTTGGAGTAGATTCTGGAGAGATGGGACTTTTAGTGGTTGGTTTATTAGTTTGTGGGCGAGTGTGAGATGGTACCATTGAAGGAGGTGGGGGAGCTCTAGCCATCCCAGTTCTGCTAGTGAGAGACAGTGGTGAGTACGGCAGGAAGCTCCTGTGGCAAATTTGGCAATTGTGTTGTAGCAGGTTTTGAGCTTATTTAGGTTGCATTGTCTAAGGTTTGTAAATACTGGAGAGGCATAGAGTAGTCTAGAGATAAGATAAGAATTTGCTACTGAAATTTTAGCTGCTTTGTTAAGTAGTTGCTGATTTCTATATAATGCTCCTAGTTTTTTGTGCACTTTTTAATGGTCATGGAAATGTGAATGTCAAAGTTCAGTTTATTGTCTATTTCTACTCCTAGTAATTTGGTGTGTTCTGTAGGATGGATGGTGGTGTTGTCTTTTGCTGTGATGTTAAAGTGAGAGCTGTCTAGGGTAAGTTTGGTGGGTTGGAAGATTAGTAATTTTGTTTTGTTTGGGTTGAGTATTAGTTGGGCATCGGATAACCAAGTTTCAATAGAGGAAAATGCTTCCTGTGTGACTTTTTGCAGTTTGGGTAGGGAGTGGGCTGTGCAGATGATGATTGAGTCATCTGCATATTGCATGAGTGTGCCATGTGTTGTGGCTGAGGATAGATTATTAGTGAAAACAGAGAAGAGTAGGGGTCCCAGGATGGACCCTTGGGGAACTCCTATGGAGACTGGTAGTTCGGGGGATAGGTCATCCTGCCAAACAACTGCTTGTTGGCAGTCCGATAGGTAAATTTGAAACCAGTTGATAACTGGTTGAGAGAATGATAGGTTACTGAGAAGAGAGATGGGTTGTTTTTGTGGGACCATGTCGAAAGTTTTAGAGAGGTCTAGGAAGGTAGCTGAGGAGAGATAATCTGTATTTTTATTTTGTAGGATAGTGTTAGAGAAATAGAGTAAGGCGGTGGTGGTGCTATAGTTAGATCGGGAACCATGTTGTATGTTGGAGAGGAGGTTGTTAGCAAGGAGGTGATCTGAGACTTGAGAATGGATGCATCTCTCTAGTATTTTGGAGAGTGGTGAGAGAATAGCTATGGGGCAGTAATTGGTTAGATCTGTGGAGCGGCATCATTTGTGTAGAGGAATTATGTGTGAGACTTTCCATAGTGTGGGAACATAACTTTCTGACAGAGATCTGTTAATCAAGAGTGATACGGGGTAGGCTAGAGCGTCAGCTGCAAGGTGAAGGTATTCACTTAGGAGGTTGTCTGCTGCTAATCTGGTGGGTTTAAGTTTAGTTAATAGTTGTTTTATTTTGGAGGTAGGAACAGGAGAGAAAGAGAAGCTAGTGGGGAGATTGTTAGTTGCAGTTGATGGTGTGGGTTTATGGGGGGGGGTCGTGTTGTCTAGCTAGTGATAGTACGGTTTGTGTGAAGTGATTGTTGAAAGAGGTAGCAATATTTTCGGACAAGTGAGTTAAGTTAGGAGTGGGTGTACTTACTTTACCTGGGTGGAGGATGGAGTTTATTGAGGACCAGAATTGTTTGGGGTTATGATGGGAGGAGGTAAGGGCAGGCTGGTAGTATTGGATTTTCTCATGTTTTATAAGCTTTTTGGTTCTATTGTGTAGTTCTAGGAATTTTTGCCTAGTAGAGGGGTTTTTGGTTTTGTGCCAGTTGTCTCAGGCTTTATCCCTGTTTTTCATTTCAGACTTAGTGCTTTTTTGTAGCCATGGGGATAGTTGGGCTCTAGTTCGGGAACGTCTTATGGGGGCATGGTAATTAAGGATGCTTAGGAATGTTTTATTGAAGTAGTCAACTGCGTCATCTAGTCTGAGGTATTTTAGAGGTTTCCAGTTACAGTCTTTTAGGGATGAGCTGAATGACAGAGGGTTGAATTTAGTTTTTTTGCGTATTTGACGGTAGATGATGGGTTTCGCTTTATAAAGGTGTTTTCTTAGTAGGAAGGTTGGGGAGTGATCACTGAGGCTGTTAGATAGGCAGCCTGTTATATATGACTGGGGGCTCTTATTGACTAGTATCCAATCAAGGGTAGTATGTTTGTTGGAGTTTTTATTTATCCTAGTAGGTGACTGGACTAGGTGGGTGAAGACATGAAGGTTTACATGATGGGTTGGGTGGTTGCTAGAACAGGATTGCCAGTCAGTGTTGAAGTCTCCTAGAATTAAAGTTTCTTGGGGTAGGTGGTGGGTAGTCCAGCTGAGGAGGTTTTCAAGTGGAGGGATGCTTTGGCCAGGTGGGAAGTAGGAGCCTATTATGTTTAGGGTTTTATTTTGGTTTATTTTAAGGTTGGTATATATTATTTCTTCCTTACCTGTTTGGGGAGCTGCTAACTTTGCTGTTTAAATATTATAGCTATATCACCTCCTTTTTTGTTTAGTCCATCTACTCTTAGTATATTGTAACCGGTAGGGAGGATTTGCTCATTAGTAATGTGTGGTTTTAACCATGTTTCTGCAAGGATCACTACATCAGAGGAGTAGAAGTCTATGGTGGCATGGAATTCATGCACCTTGTTACATATACTTCGAATATTTAGGCTTATCAGAAGGAGGTTGGTTGGCTTTCTATTGGCTGTGATTTGGGAGAAGATGTGGTTTGTAGTCTGATTATGAGGGGAGAGGTTGGAGGTTGAGGGGCCAGGATTGGGATGGATGTCTCCACTGAGTGCTAGGTTGGTTATGGATGAGATTATTAGTTTTATCAATTTCTGTATATGCTTGCTTATAAGGGAAGTTTTTTGATTGTGTTCTGTGGGTAATAGTTATGGTGGTAGGGTTATATTAAGTTGTGGGGTTGTTTTTAGTTTAGGTATTGTGGTCTGTAGTCTATATAGAGGGTGTATCAGGAAGGTTGATGACCTGATGGGAGAGTAGTAGAGTAGAGGTGGGAAATGAGTGGTGGTGTGTGTGGTGGTACAGTGGTAGTGGTTGAGTGCGGGAATGGTGGAGGTTTGGTAAGCTGTGATGCATGCAATGAGTGTGCATGCAGTGAGTATAGGTAGGGTATGCTTGTACATATTAGCTGAGTAGGAATGATAGTAGTGAGAATCTGTAGTAGGAAGTATAGGTGTAGTGATATTATGGGTTGTTTGAAAGGTGGAAGTGGTTACTGTTTGTAATAAAGGTAGGACCACTGGGGGCGGGGGGAAATTGGGGGCAGGGAGGGGAGTGGGGGGAAATTGGGAGTAGGGAGGGGAGCGTACCAGCCAATAGATAAAGGAAGACTCTCAGTAGGTTTGGGAGCCAATTTAAAGGGAAAAAGCTAGTAAAATACAACCATAATACATGGTAGGATAGACCCTTCTGTGGTGTTTTTATTTTGAGCCCTTATGGAGTACTGGGAGACAGGTAGGAGCACTACAGGGTTTAATAAAAATAAGTGTTCTGCATAGGGTTTCAATAGTTGGGAGAGAAGGGAAAAATGCTGGGAGAGAGGGGAATTGTTCAGCTGGTCGTTTAAGGTACAGTGCTCAACAGGGTTTCCTAGGTACACTGCCTAAATAATAGGACTGTTTAGTAGATTGTAACAGGTTTGGAATTTACAGAAACATCTAAATACTTTGTTTCAGACTGTTTGCAGCAGTATTCTGTTGCTGTTTTCTGGGGGAGGAGATCTCAGTATATAGCTGTAGGACAGGATACTCTGTATTTCAATTAAGGTGGAAAAATACAGATTTACTGGATAGAATTCTAGGAGGAAAAAGGGCAGAGCAGAAAACAAATAAGGTTACGTGGAGCTATAGTTGTGATTGTAGCAACATTCAATGCTACTGAGTTACACATAAGAGATAAATAACCTAAGCAGTAAAAACACAGTTCTGAACAAATGCACAATATTGTCCATCTTTGCCTTGCTAAAACATCTTTGCTAGAGACTCCTTAAATGATAGCAATTCAATTCTTATAACTGGATATTAAATCACTTTAACACACATATCATTTAGCATAAAAGTACTTTAGTGCCTTATAGCTTCAGTGGAATAAAGCAGAGAACAGTGCTTAGCGCTGTGTCATGCAAGAGATTCATATAGTAAACTATACAGCATGTAGCATTTTAGTGGCTTAATGAACAGTATATCCTGCGGCAGAATAATTCAAAGAACAGTGCTTAGCACTGTTTTTGCGAGTGAACAGTGTTGTAAAGCAAAAAAACATTCAGCATGAAAGTAACTTAGTTGACTTTATGACCCCAGCAGAATAAAAGTGAGAACAATGCCTAGCACTGTGTCTTGCGTGTGAGAGAACACGTGTACAGAGAGCATACACTAGTATTAAGTAATCAAGTTCAGCTTAGAGTACATTTTAACAGCTAAACCACAGTGTAGTGAACATTTTAATAGCTAAAATGACGATGATATTGTAATAGTTAAACACCATTTCTGCAGAATATAAGCAGATATTGGCAAACTATACCTGGTTTACTGTTGAGCACGGTAACCTGAATGCCATAGGGAGGAGGGAAGCTAGAAAGGCATTGAACTAAATTTATAAATGGCGCCCAAGGCTCTAGGAGGCAGATTTATATTAAGGTAGGATGTGAGGTAATAGGGGGGATGGGAGGGCTATATCCAGGACACTGAATAATGCATTAGATGAAGGAAGACTGTCAGTAGGTTTAGGAGCCAAAAAGCTTGTAAAATACAACTATAAGACAAGGTAGACCCTTTTGTGGTGTTTTCGTTTTGAGCCCTTATGGAGTACTGGGAGATTAGAAAGTTAGTTAGAGAGGTAACTCTCTGTACCTACATTTTTGTTGTTGTAATGTACACATGTTTTTTTTGGTTGTGGAGCTTTTCTCCCCAGGACTCCATTGAAAACGGGTTCTTTATGGCCCAATGGACTATCCTGGTAAACCAACTGCAATAAATAAATAAATAAATAAATAAATAGTTGATAACATCAAACATTTTTTTTGCATCAGTACTTTTAATAATCTTCTCAGGGTTGTGAATTCGGAAACTGAAAGGTGTCTCATTACTTTCTAAATTCTCTCGTTATGATTTTCCAGTACAAAAGTATGATGCCAAACTGAGGACATTTGGTGACAATCAGTACTTCTGAGAGGTATGACTGTGTGAATCTTTGATGCCTGAGGCCTACTGCTTGATAGAGGGCACATGTAGTCACACATGTCTCTGCTGTCACATGCCAAAGTCATTTCTGCACAAATCAACAAACTTTTACTTGCTTACATTACAAGTAACAACATTCAAGGATATTCCATTCATTTGTATAATAACAGAATACACTCCAGGTTCAACACTTACCTTGTAAAGGCAGTGTTTGCAGCAGTTTTAGTTCAGGGCTGACTCTGTCTGATGTTAGCAGTACACAGCCGTTACATGGGTAGGTAAAGGTTGTGAGCATTGCCTGGCATCAATGTTACTATATGTATGCGCATAGAAGGAAGGTTTTAGCCCCTTAGGTGGTGAGTGAGTGTGCTATGCATTGCCTCTTAGCCAATGCAAGGGCATATTGAGCATGCCTACATCTGCCTACACCCAGAGCATCTGCTAGTTCCCCTTCTGAATCCTTACCTGTGTATGGCTGTGGTGACCTTTCCAGTGGTGGTAGGACGTGTGCCCCTCCCCCTTGTTGATCTTGCTGAAGCTGCTTTCTCAGGATGATGCTGTGTAGCATGACACAGATGGCGAATATTTCAGTACATGTACATGGATTTTAGTGCAGGGCTTTTACAAATGTATCTAGGCACCAGAACTGTGACTTCAGCAGCCCAAACACATACTGTATGATATGTCTGCTTCGAGTGTGTGCCTCGTTATGCCATTCTTCAGCGTGTGCATTTCTGATGGGTGACATCAGCCACCCGTGCATAACCTGCATCTCCCAGTAAATGACCCTGTAGGATATCCTCCCTTGTGAACATCTGATACAGTTGGGAGGTGTACTAGATATGTGAGCCATGGAAACTGCCTGGGCTGCCAGCACATGCATTCAGGATGATTCCCTTTACGTTACATATGACCAGGCAGTTAATGGAGTGGCAGCCCTTTCTATTTCTATTTTCTTATTGTAAGTTGCATTTAATTGTAACTTGTATCCAAATATTATTAAGAATTACACAGTAGTTTACTATATGCAAAATTTATACTGTATGTATGAACTTGTATATGTAATTATGATTGCTGAAGTATTTTAGTGGAGCTTTTCTCCCAGGGCCTCCGTTGAAAAAGGACTGGTGTCCAGTCAGACTTTCCCCGTAAACAAATGTAAATTAATAAATAAATTTTACAGTGAGCTAATCGAAGGAAGGGCACTCAGCAAACTCGGAGCTACAATATATAACATTAAGTATCCTGTTTTTTGTTTATTTTGTTCTTTATTTCTTTGTTGTTTATAACACTTTGTGTACTGTGTATTTTTTCTAGCTAGTTTCACTGTGTGTAAGGTATTAACTGGAAATTGTCCACTCTTATTAAGCATCTGTTGGGTTGTTTGTTTATGATAACTTGTTACAGTTAAACTCCCTGTTGGTATAGTGTTTTTATAGTTGGTGGCTTTGCAGTTGCCCGCCCCTAGTGTAAATTTGATCTGGGACCCTCTTCCCAGTCTAGCTAGTTTCACTGTGTGTGAGGTATTAACTGGAAATTGTCCACTCTTATTAAGCATCTGTTGGGTTGTTTGTTTATGATAACTTGTTGCAGTTAAACTCCCTGTTGGTATAGTGTTTTTATAGTTGGTGGCTTTGCAGTTGCCCGCCCCTAGTGTAAATTTGATCTGGGACCCTCCTTCCAGTCTAGTGTCATTACCTCATTCTACCCAGTACAGGGAGAGCATTTGAGAAGGCCAATCAGCTTAGTTTCTGCTACTCCTTTCTCTCTTTCCAAAAAAAAAAAAAAAAATGTATCTGCTTTTACTGTATTTGTGTTTTATTCCTACTTTATTTTGCTTTTGCGTCATCTTAAAAGTACTCAATTGTATTTATTACTGCTTGGTGTAACTCATTGTAAGCCTTTTAGTTTAAGCACCTGGGCTTCAGACCAGTTTTACATTAGGAAGGTTTGTGGTCTGCACTGTAGTGGCAGAACAGGTAGCTTACATCCTTCTAAGTTGGGAACTGCTGATTGAGGGCTCAGTGTCTGTTATTCTAAAAGTGTATTAATTCTGGTTTAAGCACTTGGGCTTGAGGCCAGTTATTTTACATTAAGAGGGTTCGTGTTCTGCACTCTTGTGGGAGGAGAGGCTGGACTCTGTCCTTCTGAGCTGGGAATTTCTGGTTAAAGCTTATAGTGCCTGCATATTTGAACTGCTTCTTACTGAAATTGGTACATCTTGTTTGCTGTAGCATAGACTAGATCCAGGCCTGCTGAATCTAGCTTTATGTGTATGCTTGTTGTTTGTTTATTTCCCTGAAACGCTAATTCCACCTAAAACGCGGCCTTTTAGCACTTCTGTGGATCCCTAGTGATATCTGCATTGCTTACTGTACTTATTTCCTTGTTTCACTTGAAAGAAAGTTACTGTTTGTCGTTTTTGCATTTAAATTACCTGTAACACATTGCATTTAAGTTACCTGGCACTTGCTCACTAAAGCAATTATATAAGTCAGCTCTAAAAAATTAAAAGCACTACACCCTCACAAACTCCCCTTGAGTACCTTGTTCCCCATTGGCCCTTTTTTTCAATTATAAAGGAATTCCCAATACTATTCTAGCATGTCCAAAGGTCAGTTGTCAATCTCCTCTCCAGTCCAGCTGGTGAATCTGGGAATCTTGAGGCAATGTTACAACTGCCTCATGTACACAGACAACCCTCTCCTCCTCCCAACAAATTCTAACACATGTGAGAGATGCAACCATATAGCCAAACTGGAGGCTAAGCTCTCTCAACTCAGTACTGGCGTAACCAGTCAGGAGGAGAAGGAAACCACACTCACTACAATTCCAGTCTCACATAGACCTACCACGACAACAAACCAAACACATAAACACACAAAAACATACTCGGAGGCTCTAAATAAAAATCTGCCTAAGCAGCAGAGACCTCCAAAGCAGACACCCAAGCAACCGCTACCACAAAACAAAACACGTGCAACACATAGCTCACAAAGCCAGTGTGCGAACAGTCACAGCCCTTAAGGCTAAACAACACACCTGATACACTTGTAATAGGTGACTCTATCATCAGGCACACTAACGTCCCGCTCACCAGGCTGAACAAGGAGAAGGTCACGGTGAGCTGCCTGTCGGGCGCTAGGATCCGCCACATAACACAAGCACTCAGGTCACTCCAAGGCAAGTACAAATATGACTCAGTCATTGTCCGTGCTGGTGTGAATGACCTGAGACGTACCTCCCTGGACTACATGAAAAGAGACATAGAGGAGCTCTCTGAGCATGTAGCCCAGGCCGGTATGACCCTGACCTTGAGTAGCATCTTACCCTCACCAAGAATGATGCCACAATATGAAGACAAGATGATCAATTTCAACAATTGGCTTAAGTGTTTGTGTCATTCAAAGGGGATCCAATGCCTGTCAGCCTGGGATGACATGCTCGACAAGCCACGATGCTTCGCTAGGGACGGCTTGCACCTGTCACCCCTGGGCTTTGGATATTGGCAAAGGCTCTTGCTACCCCCAGAGTGCCTTTTTAGGCAAGGCTCAAAAGACAAACCCACCTCCATAGGTATCACAAGGGATAAGAAACTAAGAGTAATGCTACTCAACGCCAGAAGTCTAAACCTCAAGATGCACACACTCAAAACTCTCCTTAGCATGGAGAACATCGATATCTGTGCAGTAACAGAAACCTGGTTCAAGGCTCCCGAGAGCACCCCAGCACTACCAGGTTATACCTCATACCATGCTTTTCGCCCTAAAACTTGGACCGAACCACAAAAGGAGGGGGAGTATCAATATTCGTCAAAGATACCCACACCTCCAGGTTGGTGGCACAGCACGAAGCATCAGAGACTATCCATGTGCAACTAACTGTGGGTAAAACTGCCTTCCAGTTTATAGCCTGCTACAGACCACCCTCCCAAACACAGGAACCCCACTTGGCCTTCCTGAGAATACTGGAAAATATGAAGGTCTCTCCAAACACCATTATATTGGGCGACTTCAACTACCCAAACATAGACTGGGAGCATTACTCTAGCTCCAACACCCTAGCCCAAAGGTTCCTAGAATTTATAAACTCAAATGCTATGGAACAACTTGTTACCACTCCCACAAGAGGGGAAAACATACTGGACCTGATCATCACCAACATGGGGACACTATGCTCCAGACCAGAAATGTATCCCTCACTGGTAAGATCAGACCATAAACTAATCTCACTGGATATTCACATCCTAACCCCACCCCCTGCCCAGAAAACCACAGTGAAAAACTTCTCTAAAGCAAATTTCACATGCCTCAAAACCGAGGCAAAATCCTTCAAAGCCCCCGGGCCTGTGGAAAATATGGCCCAGACCGCAGAATCCTTTATAAACACATTCTATGAACACCTTCAGGAATGCATGGATCATGCAATCCCAAATAAAACCAAGACCCAATCCTCCAGAGGCAGACGTCCTGTCTGGTGGACCCCAGCCATAAACAAACTATACAATAGAAGGAGGAAGCTACTACATGATAGAGCAAAATCCCAAAAAGGGAAGGCATCCCTGATCAGTATTAGCAAAAAACTACGGGCACTCATAAAATCATCTAAGGCCAGCTTCGAGAGAAAAATTGCACAGGACACTAAGGATAATCACAAGGCTTTCTTTAGTTATGTTAGGAACCTGGGTGGGAATTCCCAGATATGCTCAGAATTAGTCCAAAATGACAAAAAATACACCGAGCCCACAGACATTGCCAACATCCTAGCTGACAGGTTCAGTGCAAACTTCTCCCCCCTCTTCCCACCAAAAGGGCAACTATCTATCCCAACAGAGTGCTGCCCCCCTGACATCTCAGATGCTCAGGTAAGAGCTGCCCTCTCCAAAGCAAAAAATACAGCATCAATGGGACCAGATGGTGTCCCGGGCTGCGTCCTACATGAACTCCAAGAAGAGCTAAACCCAAACATAAAACTACTGTTCAATCTTAGCCTTACTACAGGATATGTACCCAAAGAGTGGCGTACAGCAACAGTGGTCCCTCTCCACAAAGGTGGTGCCTCAACGGATCCTGGAAACTATCGCCCCATAAGCCTGACTAGCTTGGTCTGCAAAGCTATGGAAAGGATCATCATGGACCTCATAAATAAAGATATTGGGGACCTACAGACACTGGATCCTACCCAGTTCGGCTTTGTTAAGGGCAGATCCTGCCTCTTAAACCTGGTCGATTTCTTTGAAACAGTCACCAAGGCCATTGACGAGGGGAAGGTGGTCCACACAGCCTACCTGGACCTCGCAAAGCCTTCGATACAATACCCCACTCAGGCATTATAGATAAGCTCACCAGCTTAAATATAAACCCCTATGTCACTAGATGGGTTGCAAACTGGCTCAAGGACAGAACCCACATGGTTAGAATTGCTGGAGCCATGTCAGACTCCAAACCAGTTACAAGTGGCATCCCACAAGGCTCAGTCCTGGGACCTCTCTTGTTCGGTATATATTTCTCGGCGGTACAGGCCAACACGGAAGGACTGTGGCTGACCAAGTTCGCAGATGACTGCAAACTGGGCGCCATAATCAACTCTCCAGCCGACACAAGCATCCTCCAAAAGGGCCTCATAGAAACAGACAACTGGTGCCAGAGCCATGGCCTCAAGCTAAACGCCAAAAGTGTATAGTCATCCCCTTTGGCAAAAACAAAGTGCCTACAAATTACCACATAGGTGGTAATCCATTAAGTACAGAAGAAGTCATTAGGGACCTGGGGACCCAAGTTGATAGCAATCTCTCATTTGACAACCACGTGGCCAAAGTGGTTAGAAAAACATTTTATATAGCCCACCTAATCATGAAGGGATTCACATCTAGATTAGGGAGGTCATCGTGCCTCTTTACTCATCCCTCATCAGGCCCATAATCGAGTACAATGCCCCGTTTGGGATGTACCTTACCAGACACCTGCAGCAACTGGAAAGACCCCAAAAGTACCTCACCAAGAGGATCAAAGGGCTCAAACAGATGCCATATGCTGCCCGGTTAAAGAAACTCCAGCTCTACTCAGTGGCATACCGCCTGCTCAGAGGCGATCTGTGCCTGAAGTATAAAGCCATGTCCAACCCGGAATTAATGGACATGCTGCACCTCAGAAAATCCAAATCCCATCGAGCTACGCACTCGAACCTCAGCACTGAAATAAATAGGACATGCTGGAGGGACAGATTCATAACCCAGAGGCTCCCTTCACTCTGGAATAAAATCCAAGTCCAGGTTAGGCAGTGTCCCACATTGACTCTCTTTAAGAGGAATCTTGATGAGTGGATTGGAGATCGTAGGTTTACCCCGGCTATCACTTCTGTGTCACTGTTAGACAGAGGCACAGTATATTAACCTGAAAAAAAGGCATAGCAAAATTAATTTAAAATGGGTGGCGAAAGCCAAACACACTCTGGCTAGGCTTATAAATGCCCTAGGGCAGATAGCCTAGTATGAACCTATGAACCTATGAACCTATAAATAAATGTGTGTAACCCTTCTCTGTTCCCTAGGTGGTGCTTTAATTTCTGTATATGTACAATATATGGCACCCAGTACTTTAGGGTAGTGTGCTACAGGGTAGAACTCATGCATATTTCTGGCCTTATCCTCAGGAGTATGGGGAAAATATATGTGGTCACTGGTATATTGGAGAATAGCATTCAGGAATTGATGGAAGATCCTGGATGCTGATGTCTGTGACACCCCAGCATGTCCCCTGTTAGTCTCTGAAAGGTTCCCGTAGCTAAAATTCTAAGTGCTACCTCTGTCTCCAATGGTATTGGTTCCTCTCGGTTTGCCCTGGGTCTGAGTTGAGGATGACAGATTTTGCAGAGTTCCTGTAGTTTGCCTCTATCCACCCAGTAGTGTTCTACAATTTCCACCTCATGCAGACTGTGATAAATTAACTGGGGTCTGAAGACCCTTTTCCTTCTTGGCTGTGGTCTATTAGCAGCAGCAGCAGCATAGACTTCAGCCTGTTGCACGTACACATGAATTAAGCAACAAAAGTCCCCAACATATTTTCAGTGTAGACTCCTTTCAGTGGCCGAATTCCAATAGGTTCTGGAATTCATAGAGAAACCAGCACTGAGTCTACACGGTTACTTTATATCCTATTGAATAGCGCCTCCATCTTGGATGGGTTGATTAGCATACAATTCAGCTGCTTATGCTGTAATAGCATACCACACTGTTTGCCATAGTTGCGCAGCTATGCACATGGTGTAGCTCTGCTTATTGAATGCAAAACATTGAGCTACTGTGTGTATGTCATGGTGTGATACGCACACAGCGTTAGCGAACTGTGTAGGGTTTTGTTGAATTTGCCTGAATATTTATAAAGTGATAGGATCTGTCGTGTTATAGTAAATGAAGAATTTACTTAAAGATTAGACCAGTTATTTTATTAGTGTTCTATTTATTTATATGTAATCACTCTGATTAACTAAATTATATATATTATTTTCTGTGTATAATCTGCAGGAAACACTGAGGTTGTGATTTGTTGCAAAGACACAGTTTAATGTCATATACCAATATTAAATTAAATAAATGACTGATGTTTCATATAAAATGTCACCATTGCAAGTTAATATGTGCTGCACATTTTCTGATAAGATTCTTGTATTGCCTTTTATGTAAACATGATGATAGGCTAAACAGTATACTATCATTAATGCCCACATCTTGCATTTCAGTAAGTGTGTTTTAATGTGTCACAGATTATATTCAGACAGAAATAATCCATATACAGTGTTAGGTACTTGCTTCTGTGATAGTCATTCCTTATTATTATTAGATATTCTACTGTAACCATTTCAAAACAAGAATAAAGCATATTGTTGTGATTTACTTTTAATACAGACTGCTCAGTTCATCATGGTCATATGATAAAATGCTCAACTATCTCAAAATAAACATGATAGAACTTTTCTTGTTGCTTAGAAAAGAGGTTAACTGGAAATTTATATATTGTAATATCTCTAGAATGGGCAGCTGCAGTGGTGCAGCAGTTAGTGTTACCACCTCCCAGCAAGAGGTTCTCCGGTTTGATCCTCAGCTGGGGTGCCTTCTGTGCAAAGTCTGCATGTCCTCCCTGTTCCTCCAGGTGCTCTGGTTTCCTCCCACATCCCAAAGACATGCTGTAGGTGGATTGGATACTCCAAATTGGGGGTTCCTATTATGTTGTCGAATGACAACAATGGTGAATGCTCAGAAGAGTGAAACCACCACATATCAAAGTTCGGATTGCAGGATCGCAGTACAGTGAAGATTGGAATATTTGCCCTTTCCTCACTTCCTCACTGTAGTGCGATCTCAGAGTTGGTATATATATTTAGCGGGGGGGGGGAGACGCAGCCTCCCACAATAAAAGTTTCGATATTTGGCAGTTTCGCTCTTCTGAACATTCGAAATTGTTGTCATTCGACAAAGTAATATGACCCCCAAATTGGCCCTAGGTGTGAATGCATGCGTGTGTGTGCCTTCTGTAGAAGGTTGGGCACCGGGTTGACAACTCAACACCGTTTGACAGAATAGAATGTTATTGGTATACTATAAATTTACAAGATGGAAGGAGTAGAACTTTTGAATTGGTGTGACAAGTAATATTTCTTCTCATGTGATGTGAAGTGCAGAATTCAAACCTGGGAGTGAACAACATTTTAAAAGGCGTGTGATGCCCTTAGCCTGTGGCATCAAGCCTAAGAACACCCAGGAGCACTCCTTTATTTCCCTCTAATGCCCATCCTTTCTCACATTATTTCATCACTTGCAGAGCTATTAATCTGAGGCAGGCATGCATAAGAAGGTAAAGTGACTCCTTGAAGGGAAGGAGGCTGCACTATTTTCCTCACCATCACAGCAAAGGCTGAGATTATGAATACTGCTTTACCATTGCACTGAAGTCTGATTGCCATAAGTCTGTCACTATTTCTGATGACATACCTCACTGTCTTCTGAAGCCTCTCCTTCACCACAATTCCCATACCATTTCTAGTCTGTCCTCCTCCTGAATAGTAGATTCTGCATCCCAAGCCAAGTGGTTTTGTTGCACTGCCTTTCCACCTTTTCTTCTAGAATCATAGGATGACCAGCCTCTTCCTTACCATCATGTCATCCACTTCCAAGCCTCATCTTGTCAGTGATCCTACATTGAGTATAGCAGTTTTTAGTTCATGTTTGGTTAATTGATTGGTTTTATGTCCAGCTTTCACTCAACAGAGCTATCCCAGGTAAGCTGGGCAACTGTACAGTGGCTGGCCAGTAAACCCAAAGTCAAAAAGTCAAAGTGAACTTTATTGTCATTCAGACCACACAACAGTGCCACTGAATGAAATTGCATTACTTTGAACTCAATGTGTATACAACACATACTGATATTAATATAACAATAACACATATACTGAAGCTAATCCAACAATAACAACAGTAAAACATTTATGCAGTGAAGTAACAAGTACAATGACATGCACCAAGACTATTCCACTTACATGTCTTCGTCAGCACCCAAAATATTGCACAGATAATATATTGCACAGATCAGAATCAGGCAGATTTTAAATTGCACAGAATGCTAACTTGGCATATTGTACAAAATGTAATTGGCATAGTTAATATTGCACATAAGGTATAAGATTGTACTTTCATAGAGTTATTGCATATGTCTGTGAAATACTTCAGCATTGTAACTCCAGACCTCCATGACTAGCCTGGTCTATGTTATTACTGGAGTTCAGAAGTCTGATGGCTTGTGGAAAAAAGCTTCTATTAAATCTGGTGGTTTTGCAATGTAAGCTCCGGTATCTCCTCCCTGAAGACAAACAGGAGAACAGACCACGGGCAGGGTGAGTGCAGTCTTTGACTATTTTCATGGCTCTGCTGAAGTACTGAACAGAGTGCAAGTCCTGGACAGATGAGAGCGTGGACCTGATAATTCTCTTCACCACTTTCACCACCCTGTGGAGAGATTTACAATCTGAAACCATTCAGTTTCCATACCACACCGAGAGATTACTAGTCAGGATGCTTTCGATGGTACCCCTGTAGAAGGTTGTGAGAACTGAAGGTGGTAGGTTTGCTCTCCTCAACCTTCTTAGAAAGTGTAGATTCTGTTGCTCCTTCTTGACAAAAAGTCTTTATCAGTGGTTGGGTTCTTAGAGGAATACTAAAATGGTGTGAATGGACTGAAGCAGTAAAAACCTGGTACAGCATGGGATATTGGACAACACTAGAACACTTGAATGGCAGAGGGAGAATATACTGGTCAGCAATTTTACATCATGTTTTCCTATATATTGATGAGCTTTCAGACTGAGTGAGATGTTAGAGTTAAGGGTTTCTCTGGTACATCACCACTGCATTAAGATAAAGTATAAAAATGCAGGAAATCAGTTTTAATTAGATGTAAACAAGAAGGGAAAATCAAGATGGGAAACATAAGTATGTAGCAATTCTGTCAAATAGAAGACATCATTGATATTTGCCTAGTACCAGGGATGGACAAGTAGATAACCAGGTGCAGTGGTTGGTGGAAATCCATGAAATACAGTGTTTAGTCATCAGAATGAAAGACGAGTGATGACAGGAAAGCTGACATTTATTTTAATGAAAGATACTTAAGACTGGACAATGAGGTTTATAGGGTATGTTCATTTAGGGATAGGAATGGTGATGGACCAGTGTGTGGAAAAGAAAGTAATAGATGATTTACAAGAAGTGCAGATGTATAAGGAAAGTACACAAAAGGTTGCAAGAAAAACAAGTACAAAGAAAAGGGTAAAATTCCAGATCATAAGTGACTCATAAAATAATCCCATATTTTTTCTATGATTATGTAAGCGTTCTTTGTATGGGGTATTTTGATTAACTACTCTTCTGAGATTGCAAAACTTTATCCAAACAGATCGATATGAATAGATTCCAAATGGAATTCATGTGAAAAGGTTGCAGAGAATTGTGAAGGAGAAGCTTCTGTCATTCCTGTTCATCCGGAAATATAACTGTCCCAGGCCAGAGGTTTTGGTCTTTTCCTTTGGGTACAATAACACAGAAATATGGCAAGCATTCAACTGCTGTGTTTGATACTTGAGGATTTCCTATTAATATTTCTCAGCACGCATGTGATATAAGTAGTAATTTGATCCAATAAATTATGGCATTAGAATGGGCTAGTTATTGAAACAGGAATCCAGAAAGCTTACTAACAAGAAAATAAATAAAAGAAGTTCCAAAAGTAGGGGAAGGGGGTAAATTAGAGGAGGAGCTCTCAGCAAGCATACCAGCAGCTAAATAGAGATGAGCAAAGAATATAAGAAAAATAGTGTAAGGGAAAAGAAAGAATGGGCACTAGCAGACGGATACTGATAGAAGACCACAGGTCTAAGCAGAGTTGGGAGGAAAACTTGGTTGTAGGATGCAGAACCCAGACAAGGTGAAAAATGTGCCTGGTAAGTATCATTCAAACAGGACCCAGAGTTAGTTATGAGTAACAATACTGATGTGTTCATAAGAAGATAGTTAGGAGGAATAAGGCAAGAGGTGATTGAAATAGATGATGCTTATTTTAATATAACACCATGGTTACGAAATTATAATATGCTCACTAAAGAGCGATGAACTGCTATGTGCAATAAACGGGCCTATATTACAAGATCGAATGCTTAGGTGATCAAACACCTAAACATTGCACTTATAATATCGAAAGCAAAAAAACAGCAAACGGCCGATTTAATGCAGGGAAAGATTTCCTTTGGCCGTTCACCAGATTTTGCCTTTTTGTATACTGTAGATCGATCTTGGAGTTGGTATATTTAGTTGGGGGGGGCACAGCCCCCCACATAGTTTGGGCGTAAAGTTATTTTTTTTTCTCGTGGTCGACAGACATGTTTTCCTGTGCCGTTTGACTTTTTGGCTTTGATATTACAAGTTCAATGTTTAGGTGTTTGATCACCTAAGCATTTGATCTTGTAATATAGATGCCAATAAACAAGCTTGATTAGCTCAGGACTGGTATGGATCATTAATGATTGACTTGAAGTTCACCAAAGAAGGAACAGAACACACTCTATTTGCTGAACAAACCACAGCATACAGATGGTGACTGAAGTGGAATCCATATGTAAGGAAGAGAGCATTTTTGCTGAGGACCTGGCAAAGCTGTAGGAAGGGTGAGATGAAAATGGAAGCTTCACTGCATGAAATCTTGTGCAGAATGTAAGCATCTAAAAGTAGTTATTTATCTATTAGTGTACAACAGTAACTAACTGGAGTGCCATCATTGTGGCTACTTATTACAAGGGCCTGGCTGCTCCGTGACCCTTTCTACACAAGAAAAACAATTGTGTAGTGGTCCTTTCTACATTTTATCTAAGAAATGAGCCTTGGGTATTACACTAAAACAGAGGTCAACCTTCTGACAGGAGCACTGCATGCAGAGGGTGACTTGTTCTAAGCCATTACTCAGTTTATTTATTTTGGGGGCAGTTCAGAAGCAAAAAACAGGTGACCTGAACACAAATTAGAGCATCAGGTGTAGCACTCATAACCATATCTATAAAATAATTTCAATAACTTTTTTTCTCAGTCTGGGGGTAGGGAGAATAGAATATCTGAATGGACATTTGACAGTGAAAAAAACAGAATGCAGCAGCAGCAACCGCACAGGTACCTTTGTCAATTGCCTGAGTCGAGCACTTGGGATAGTGATTTCTCTCTGGACAGGAAGATGGCCAGGAATTAGCTGAAATAGATGAAATTAGGGAAAAAGGTTGTCTTCAACAAATAAAGCATGCAAACAAAAAATGAATACAGAACTTGTTCTGATATGGCATAAAAAAAACTACACAAATGTACTGCCAGCATGAATTGCCATGTAATTTATACAGCAGTATTATGTTACAAGATAACACAGTAAACTGAGCTGTTATAGTGGCTCTAATAAAATGCAGTTACACAGTAAACAGGGTAATGAAACTGACTCTGTAAGGATAAAGTTTATTCCATTCGGGAATGGAACAGCAATCCAAAGCTAATCCACCGGTAATGTGCCAAGTATTTCCAAAGCGGTGTGGAGATGTACCATGTAGTTCTGTGTTATTAGCACCATTGCAGCAATATACAGATTCATAACAAACTGGCAGACTAGCGTGCAGTGGCCTGTGTGTTTTCTTTTTTTCTTTTTTTATTTTTTTTGCCCACAACTTGAGAGAGAGCTTTTTTGGGTTCTCCAGTTAGTGGGGATGTAAACTGACCAAGCTACAACTCTGGTGGCAGATATGTAAACTTGGCGGCAAGACCATATTGCTGTTCTGACATAGCTTATTAACAAATTCAGGTTGTGAACAGCATCATAAAAGAAGAGGAAGGAGAGAGAATACAATGTAAGTAATGAATTAATATATGTTTGGCCAGAGGACGATAATAGGCCCTGGCCATAGATGGGAGGATACGGGCCCACTGTAGAATGGGGGAGCATGATCACAGGAAGACTAACACTGAAAAGAAGTGCATTAGGTGTACCCCAGGCTGGACCTGAAGTACTACATGGGAAACTATAATGGTGGGACATACAACATAGCATTACTGACTTAAGATAGGACAATTGGCTGCCAGCAACAGATGACATATGATTACAAAGTGCGAGCAAGGTTAAAAATTAGATTAGCTTGGTAAATTGTGTTGTGTAACAAATAAACAAGACCGATGAAAGTATGGTGATTGGGCATTGACAGATGGATTATATTTTTATCTTCAAAAAGGCATTTACTTTTATTCAGCTTTTGTAGCAGCTCTTTGAATTGTCTTCTTTGTTTAACAGCAAGTTTCAAATTCTTTCTTGATAACATCAGCACTCTTCCTTAACCTTTTTACCAAACATGACAACATACTGCCTATGAAAAATGTGTTAGTTTTAAAATGCAATTTCCTGAATAATTTTCAAAAGGTTAACTGCATCTTCAGTCTTCTAGTTAAACACTACTGAAATCTGCCAAGAGTTGGTGAGACATATAACACTGTTAGACATGTATATTCAAAAACTTAAAATTGTGCATTAGGAGTTCAGCCCTTCTTAATACCCAGACTTAAGTAACACAATAATAAAAAGAAGTCAGTATTTCAGGTGATTATTGTGCAATTGGTAGCCAGATCAGTAGCTGTGTAAACATCAGGTGACTCTGGCTTTATTTCTATTCATAATAAAACTAAACATATCACATCTTCTGCAAAATAAATATGATAGTGAAATATCAGACAATAATCCATTTGCATGGGTATATCAGGATTTACCCAAGGTTGGTGTGTTTTCATTAAGAGAACGCAAAGCCCAGGTAATTAAACAAAGCCAACCATGGGTAAATGCTGATATACCCACAAATAGGAGTGGATTGTAGTTTTTGCATATTAACATTATTTAAGAAAGAAATTTCTTACACTTATTAAATAATGCAATTGTATAAGATAATATCTATCTTCTTCTGCATTGCCTTCTCTATTCTGATGTACTATGTATGTGCATGAGACTTATGTTCCCACATTTCCACAGAACATCATTGCAGAGAAGAGACAGGGAAAACAGAATCTCCATCTCTGTTTGTTTATTTTTTTCACTGTTAAAAAAAACAGACCTTTACAGAAACAGTGCAGAAATATCAGATAAATCAGCTATGTTTCTGTTTTAGTTTTACAGAAATAGTGGCTGTACTTTTTTAAATTTATTTATTTATTTACTTTTGTTTACCAGGATAGTCCGACTGGGTGGAAAACCATTTTCAGTGGAGACCCAGGGAGAAAAGCTCCACAACAAAAACAAACAAAAACATAATTTACAACATTTTAACAAATTTAAAAGAAATAATGTTAACAAGACATTAGTTAGCAATATAATAACATCAATGAATGGCAAGCAATATGCAAATAGTAAATTTACAACAAGTAAGAGACAATAGATTGATTAATGAATTTTGCATGTAGAACATACTCATAATGGAAATTATACTAAAAATAGGAAATAGAGAAAACAGGGTAGTAAGAGAATGGAGTTAGCAAGATAATCAAAAGGAATAAGGTCAAAAGAAAAGGTGGAGAGGTAGAAAGTACAGTAGATAGGGATTGTACTGAGTTTAGAATGTGAGAGTTGCTAGATAAGAAATGGATTTAGCCTAGATTCCTACATGAGTAAAGCCAATTTATGCAGAGGAAATCTTTTAGGAGTTTTTTATAGTGAGATGGGATAACTGTGGTTAAAACAGACTGAGGGATCATATTCCATATTTTAGAAATGTAGTTAGAGTAAAGAGAATCACCAGCTTTATTGCTGGATTTGGAGATCCATAATAAGGATTTGTAGGAGAATCAGAGAGGACGGGTGTTAGACTAAGGTTGGAATATTTGTTGAAGGGTATGGGGTTTATCAGGTTGATGTACTATTCTGTGAGCAGAGATGAGCTGAGTATAAGTTAAGTGGTGGGGTAGTTCCAGCCAGTTCAGCTGGCATAAGGCAGAGCAGTGGTGAGACCTATGTGGTGTGTTAGCAGCAAATTTTGTGATTTTATTATAACAGGATTCTAACTTGGATAAATCAATTTTACTTAGGTTTGTGAAGATAAGAGACACATATAGTAGGATGGAAAGTAGATTTGCCAGGGCTATATCATGTGTTACGTTTACAGTGAGGAAGGGCTTGATTCTATACAGTGAACCTAGTTTATATGTGCCTTCCTGATAGGTTGTGATATGTGTATATCAAATTTTAGACTATTGTCAATTAGAACAGCTAATCATTTAGTTTGGGTAACAGCTGATATAATGGTGTTATTGGAGGAATGAATTTGGAATGGAGAAGGGAGATCACATGATTTTCAGGGTTGAAAGAGCATCAGTTTAGTCTTGGAGGGGTTAAGAATTAGTTGAGATTCAATAACCAAGATTCAACTACTGAGAAACACTGTTGTTTTATGGATACAAGTTGATTTAGAGAGGGTGCAGTACAGATAAGAGTTGAGCCATCCACATATTCAATGATGGAGGTGAGGGGAGTAGATGGGTGGAGTCAATTAGTAAATATTAAAAAGTAGAGGACCTAGGATAAAACCTTGAGGAACATCTATGTTGGCAGGCAAAAGGGAAGAGAGTTCCTATAGCCATTTTACAGCTTGTTGATGGCCAGATAAGTAGCTATGGAACCAAGTGAGAGAGGAGTGACTTAAGTCCAAAGCTAGAGAGTTCATCAAGCAGTTTGTGGTGGGTAACAGTATCAAAGGCTTTGGAGAGATCCATGAAGATGGAAGAGACTAGTTGTCCATTATTTCTATGATGATTAATGGTATTAGTGAAGCTTAGAAGGGTCATAGTGGTACTGTGTTGTGGCCAGAATTCATGTTGCCTATTAGACAAGATGATATTAGATAGTAGGTAGTTTAGAGGCTGTCTGTGGATACATTTTTCTAGAATTTTAGAGAGGGGTCTGTAGTTAGGTAGCTCAGTAGAGTTATCCCCTTTGTGCAAGGGAATGATGTAGGAGATTTTCCAGTTTTGGGGGAACATAATGTTCCGAGATAGAGCAGTTGACCAAAATAGTGACAGGATAGGCAATAGCGTCTGCAGCTATTTTTAGAAATTCAGTAGGAAGATTGTCTACTGCAAGGGTTGTTGGTTTGCGTTTACAGAGTATTTTTTTATGGTGAAAGTTTGAACAGGTTTGAAGGAGAAGGAGTTGCAGTTGTCACTGGATGGTGTCGGTACAGTTGAAGGAGTATTGAGATGAGAGTTAGTAAGAGAATAAATGGAAGTTGTAAAAAAGTGTTAAATTGTGTAGCAGTACTAACAGTGTTGGAAGTGGCAGAGAGGGTATGGGTGGATGTATTACCGGGTTGAAGAAGTTTTTTTTTATGGTGGATCATGGGATAATACATTTTTTTATCAAGTTTAACTTGGGACTTAGCTTTGTTACAAAGTTGTTTGTACTGAAGCAGGCTGACTTGGTTATTGTTGGATTTCCAAAGACCAAACATTGTCCCTTTGTTTTAATAAATTTTTAGTGTTATTTGTTAGCCATGGGGCATAGTGATATTTTATTCTATTGGTTCTACAGGAGGCTAGCTCATTTAGGATATCAAGGAAGGTGCTGTTAAAGTAGTGTACTGCAGTGTCAAGGGGAAGAGATTTAAATGGCTGGTATATCTTTGATTTACAATGGCCATGCTGTTTGAGCTGTACAATCAGCATGCTCTTTTTTGCATAGTAATGAGCCACTATTGTGTAATGTTTCTTTGGTGGATAGCATGGAATTTATGCTTTGCCTGATACATTATGAATGCAGTAGTAACTCTAAAACATTATGTAAACTATAGAAATGAGGAGGACGTTTTATTTACTAAGAGTGTGACTGTGCTGGTTACGTGCATGAAAATGCTGATAATCAAACCAATACATGTTTCTGCACTGGGAAAAGTGTGTATGAGTGATTTGTATTTCTTGTACCACTGACATTGTGAATTTTTAGATACTATATGCAAGAAAGGCCTGTGGTCTTACTCTTTGAAAGTACAGGCGCAATTTCAAAGGATTAGGAGTAGGAAGTGTGAATGTGACTTGATGGTTGTATGCATTCAT